>NC_068324.1:22125806-22272156 GCF_025860055.1 Xyrauchen texanus
TGCATGCTCGTTTTTGCTCCTACGAGCTCACATGCTCGTACACTATCTCCCCCCTCGGGCTCACATGCCCGCTCCCAATCGCCAGAACATTATGTACACCTGCACTCGTCTCATCACCCCTTTATTCGTTACACCTGCACCGCTCGTTAGTTCCCCTATTTATATCACAGCACATTCGTTTCACACCCGTTGGTTATTGTGTTTAGTTTCCCATATCTTTGCCCCCCGCTAGTCTCGTCTAGTTTTGAACTCCTCTTGTCTTCCTCTTATCTTGCCTGCTCCAGTATTCCCCTAGCTCCCCTGTTTGTTCTACTCGTTAGATTTCCTCGTTACTCTGATCCTGATTCCCGGCTTCGACCTCCCCACTCTCGTTGACCACTCTCTCCCGGATTTGCCCCTTTACTCGACTTTGATTCCCCGGCTTTTGACCCTACGCTTCCCTCGACAACTCTTCTCTGGATTTACCCTGTTTGTACTTTTTGCCTGCTTTGCTATTAAAATAAAAGCAGTTTCATCCGACATTGTGACTGTCTCATATTGTGTGTATGTGTGCAGGTTACATATATATATACAAGGATTTTCAAGATTATCACACAGAGTGTATATATATATATATATATATATATATACAGGTGAAACTCGAAAAATTAGAATATCGTGCAAAAGTTCATTAATTTCAGTAATTCAACTTAAAAGGTGAAACTAATATATTATATAGACTCATTACAAGCAAAGTAAGATATTTCAAGCCTTTATTTGATATAATTTTGATGATTATGGCTTACAGCTTATGAAAACCCCAAATTCAGAATCTCAGAAAATTAGAATATTACATGAAATCAATAAAAAAAAAGGATTTTAAATACAGAAATGTCGGCCCTCTGAAAAGTATAATCATGCATATGTACTCAGTACTTGGTTTGGGCCCAAGTAATTTTGCATTAATTACTGCCTCAATGCAGCGTGGCATGGATGCTATCAGCCTGTGGCACTGCTGAGGTGTTATGGAAGACCAAGATGCTTCAATAGCGGCCTTCAGCTCTTCTGCATTGTTTGGTCTCATGTCTCTCATCTTTCTCTTGGCAATGCCCCATAGATTCTCTATGGGGTTCAGGTCAGGCGAGTTTGCTGGCCAATCAAGCACAGTAATAACATGGTCATTGAACCAGGTTTTGGTACTTTTGGCAGTGTGAGCAGGTGCCAAGTCCTGCTGGAAAATGAAGTCAGCATCTCCATAAAGCTTGTCTGCTGAAGGAAGCATGAAGTGCTCTAAAATGTCCCGGTAGATGGCTGCGTTGACTCTGGACTTAATAAAGCACAGTGGACCAACACCAGCCGATGACATGGCTCCCCAAATCAACACAGACTGTGGAAACTTCACACTGGACTTCAAGCATCTTGGATTGTGTGCCTCTCCATTCTTCCTCCAGACTCTGGGACCTTGGTTTCCAAATGAGATCTAAAATTTGCTCTCATCAGAAAAGAGGACTTTGGACCACTGAGCAACAGACCAGTTCTTTTTTCTTTAGCCCAGGTAAGACGTTTGACATTTGAAGCCCATGTCCAGGACCCGTCTGTGTGTGGTGGCTCTTGATGCAGTAACTCCAGCCTCAGTCCACTCCTTGTGAAGGCCATTTGAATGGCCTTTTCCTGACAATCCTCTCCAGGCTACGGTCATCCCTGCTGCTTGTGCACCTTTTTCTTCCACACTTTTCCCTTCCACTTAACTTTCTATTAATGTGCTTTGATACAGCACTTTGAGAACATCCAACTTCTTTTGCAATTACCTTTTGAGGCTTTCCCTCCTTGTGGAGGGTGTCAATGACGGTTTTCTGCACAACTGTCAGGTCAGCAGTCTTCCCCATGATTGTGAATTCAACTGAACCAGACTGAGAGACCATTTAAAGGCTCAGGAACCCTTTGCAGGTGTTTAGCTGATTAGAGTGTGACACTTTGAGCCTACAATACTGAACCTTTTCACAATATTCTAATTTTCTGAGATTCTGAATTTGGGGTTTTCATAAGCTGTAAGCCATAATCATCAAAATTATATCAAATAAAGGCTTGAAATATCTTACTTTGCTTGTAATGAGTCTATATAATATATTAGTTTCACCTTTTAAGTTGAATTACTGAAATTAATGAACTTTTGCACGATATTCTAATTTTTCGAGTTTCACCTGTATATATATATATATATATATATATATATATATATATATATATATATATACACACACTCTGTGTGATAATCTTGAAAATCCTTGTCATTAACCCATATGTTGTTGTATTTATTTTGTATCAGCAAAGAATAATAAAGTGAATAGAATGTCCTAGATTAAAACAGGTGATAATTTTAAAAGGTAAAGAGAAACTACTTTAGAATCAATCAAGAGAGAGATGGTACATGAATGCACAGATTGTAGAGATTTGAGTAGAACTGATCCAAGATATTATGACCCATCAACTAGAAAGCTAGTTAGAGTTTCCAGAGAGAACGGATAAAATGTACAGCCTCGTATAACACTTATGCCCTATGCATAGCCCAGACATACAGTATGTATCCCAGGACACAATCACAATAATTGTAATTGGAGTGTAATTGGGTGTTGAGAATACTTTAAATCTTATCTGTCATTAAATAAAATGTAGATTGTGAAAATTAGAAACTAGGAGAATAAGTCACTGTAAGCATTTCGTACACTGATCATGTAATGTATAAAAGAAACAGTAATGAACAAATGTGTGTGCTGCACATAATAGAACAGCCATTAATTATTAATATTTTGTTTATTGTATACATTATATGTTGCACACATAATAGAACAGCCGCTGGATATTTCCTTTTCTTTTTTGCTCAACTGCTTTGCCTTTAAAAAGGGTTGGACTATAAACACTTCTGAATTCTGAACTGGCTGTTGAGGAAAGTGTTGGAGGAAATGTCTGTGAGATAATGGAAAACACAGACATGGAATGCTACAGTGAGGAAAAGCCCACAGAGCAGGAGAATCGGTCAAGATTTCCGTCTTCCGTATATAGAACACACACACGCACACAGAGAGAGAGAGAGAGAGAGAGAGAGAGAGAGAGAGAGAACACACCACATTCATAACAGAGACTGAAGGAATAAGAGTAAAATCCTGCTAATTATTTTGTGCACACAAATAGAGTACAGCCAGAGGGCTTATGGGATAAACAGATGTTGCAGTTTGTTTTGGTTCTCCATAGAAACTCAGGTGCCATGTTTGATGTCTGTTTTGGATTTCCCTTCAGCTCTGAATTCCTTTCACCAATTATCTAATGGCTGCATCTCATCTGTGATGTAGCTAAGCTAGACAAAAAGCAAAACAACTGAATTTAAGACATGCAAACCTACATTTAATGAATTTAGAGGAGTATGTGTGAATGTGCTAGTATCCACATGTTTGTCATTTGTGAAAAAGTTGTGGTAAAAAGAGTCAAATGTCAGAATGGCAATAAAAAATGTACTGTGTGTGGGAAGGGAAGTTAGCTATACTTGTGAGGAACAAATCTTTGAAAATGTCCTCACAAATATAGTAAAACTTGAGAAAACCTCCTTGTAAGGACCTTTTAGCTGGTCCTCACAAGCAAAACAATTATGTTTATCTTTAAATCTATGTGTGTGTACTTAGATATAGTTTGGGGACAAATTTGTTTGCCCATCCCCTGCCTGTCGCAGCGACCTCAGAACCGCCCTAAGATGCTGCATGTGCATGATGCTGCCAATCAAGTCAAGTCAAGTCAAGTGGTTTTCATTGTTGTTCAACCATATACAGTTAGTACAGTACACAGTGAAACGAGACAACGTTCCTCCAGGACCATGGTGCTACATAAAACAACATAGGACAAACACAGAACCACATGAGACTACACAGACTAAATAACATACCTATATAAAGTGCATGTGCAAACATGTGCAAAAAGTATGGGACAGTACAATAAATTATTAAAAATTAACAGGACAATGGGCACATTGAGAGACAGTGCAGCACCGACCAGTACACCGTAGTGCAAAAAGATGACAGTTTCTAAAAATGCCAAATGTAAACATAACATACAATGAGATAGTGTTCTACTCACTGTCTGCGCATAGCAGTTATTGAGGTAGCAGCCGGGTATAAAGTAACAATATTTAATGTGCAACTCAGGACACGTGTGTGTGTGTCAGTCCAGTCTCTGAGTATTGAGGAGTCTGATGGCTTGGGGGAAGAAGCTGTTACACAGACTGGCCGTGAGGGCCCGGATCCTTCGGTACCTCTTGTCAGACGGCAGGAGGGTGAAGAGTTTGTGTGAGGGGTGTGTGGGGTCAACAACAATGCTGGTTGCTTTGCGGTTGCAGTGTTTTTTGTAAATGTCTTTGATGGAGGGAAGAGAGACCGCGATGATTTTCTCAGCTGTCCTCACTAACCTCTGTAGGGCTTTGTGGTCCGAAATGGTGCAAGTCCCAAACCAGGCAGTGATGCAGCTGCTCAGGATGCTCTCAATAGTCCCTCTATAGAATGTAGTGAGGATGGGGGGTGGGAGATGTGCTTTCCTCAGCCTTCGAAGAATGTAGAGACGCTGCTGGGCTTTCTTGGTAATAGAGCTGGTGTTGAGACGCCAGGTGAGGTTCTCCGCCAGGTGAAAACCAAGGAATTTGGTGCTTTTGACGATCTCCACAGAAGAGCCGTCGATGTTCAGCGGAGAGCAGTCACTCGGTGCTCTCCTAAAGTCAACAACCATCTCTTTTGTTTTGTCCACATTCAGAGACTGGTTGTTGGCTCTACACCAGTCCGTTAGCCACTGCACCTCCTCTCTGTATGCTGACTCGTTGTTCTTGCTGATGAGACCCACCACGGTCATGTCATTGGCGAACTTAATGATGTGGTTAGAGCTATGCATTGCTGCACAGTCGTGAGTCAGCAGAGTGAACAGCAGTGGACTGAGCACATAGTCCTGGGGGGCCCCAGTGCCAGTTTCAGAGGGAGGTGTCCAGGCCCAGCAGGTTCAGCTGTCCAATCAGGTGCTGAGGAATTATTGTATTGAATGCTGAGCTGAAGTCTATGAACAGCATTTGAATGTATGAGTCCTTTTTATCTAGGTGGGTGAGGGCCAGATGGAGGGTGGTGGCGATGGCGTCATCTGTTGAACGGTTTGGACGATACACGAACTGCAGCGGGTCTAGTGAGGGGGCAGCTAGGTCTTAATGTGCCTCATGATGAGCCTCTCGAAGCACTTCATGATGATGGGTGTGAGTGCGACGGGACGGTAGTCATTGAGGCACGACATTGAAGACTTCTTTGGCATGGGGATGATGGTGGTGGCCTTGAAGCACGTTGGAACGACGGCGCTGCTCAGAGAGATGTTGAAGATGTCGGTCTGAACATCTGCCAGCTGGTCTGCACATCCTCTGAGCACTCTGCCAGGAATGTTGTCTGGTCCAGCAGCCTTCTGTGGCGGAAGGTGGAGTCTCGGGTCCTCAGCAGCGCATGCACCTCCGCAGTCATCCACGGCTTCTGGTTAGAGCGTGTGGTGATGGTCTTCGAGAAGGTGACATCATCAATACACTTGATGATGTAGCTGGTCACTGATGCTGTGTATTCCTCCAAGTTGGTAGAGTCACCATATGTTGCAGCCTCCCTGAACATGTGCCAGTCAGTACACTCAAAAAAGTCCTGAAGAGCAGAGATGGCTCCTGCTGGCCAGGTTTTCACCTGCTTCTCGAGTGGTTTTGTGTGTCTGACCACGCGCCTGAGATGTTTGTGTAAACAAAATCAAGCGTGTTCGCACCTATCTTTGCAAAGTCCACATACTGATGGAATTTAGGGAGCACTGTCTTGAGATTCGCATGGTTGAAATCTCTGGCGACAATAAACAGTCCGTCAGGGTGAACGTTCTGCAGTTCACTCATAGCCCCATACAGTTCACAGAGCGCTTCCTTAGCGTTAGCGTTGGGGGGAATGTAAACTCTGGTTATGAAAACAGTGATGAATTCCCATGGTAAAGAAAAAGGTCTGCATCTAACTGTCACAAGATAGAGTTATTGCACCATTCCGTGTTCATGTAAACACACAAGCAATCTGAAATCTTTAAATATGAACCAAAGAAAATTTTATTTAGCTTTTCTTTAACTGCAAAAACATGGAGAATAATAATTTTTAGTCTTAAATTGTCCTTCAAAAGTATCAGAGATATAGGCTAAAAAAAACATGCATAAGATACCCGGTGGTTTACCATAAAAATTAAACGTTGTAACCAACTAAATTCATCTAAAATCATGAATTTTAGCTTCATACACAAATTCTGTCATCGAATAATACATTTATTTTATATTCTATAATTAAATTATAAACAAAACATTTCACTACCCCAAATATCCTATATTTCAATTGTACATGATTGAATGTTGTGAACGGTGGATAAATGCTGTAAAAAACATACTTTAAGCATATTTGAAAATCGTCAGTCAATAATAAATAGGTGCAGTTTATCGGTTTAGAGTTGCTGTCTGCTTTAGCAATAACACTTTTTTTCCCCAACTATTTAAAAAGTTACACAGTTAATTCATCAAGCTATTATGGACCAGTTCAAGCTGACAACACTGCATGAACAACAAGAGACTACAGAAGCCTACATGTATAGATACATTACACCTAAAAAGACTTAATATCCAATATTAATACTATTTTTATGTATTTTTTAAGGGTGCCAGCCATCCACACAGAGGCTGTTGTGAAGAATGCTCACCAGCACCTTTTCTTCCTGAGACGGCTGAGGAAGTTTGAAATGAGCACACGAGCACTGTAGAGAGCATCCTGACAGGCTGCATCACTGCCTGGTACGGCAACAGCACTGCCCTCAACCGCAAAGCCCTGCAATGGGTGGTGCGAACTGCCACCCACATCATCGGAGGTGAGATTCCCTCCCTACAGGACATCTATACCAGGCGGTGTGTGAAAAAAGCTCAGAGGATCATCAGAGACTCCAGCCACCCAAGCCATGGACTGCTCTCACTGCTACTATCAGGCAGCCAGTACCGTAGCATCAGGACCCACACCAGCTGACTTCATGACAGCTTCTTCCCCCAAGCAATCAGACTTTTGAACTCTTGATCGTTCACGTTACATATATCAGCGCTGCACTTTATTAGCTTCAGACTGGACTCACATTTTATACTTAACATATACACACGGGCAACTGACTATCATCTGACAGCTGAATATCAACACAACACTTCATATTTATTTACACTGAATACATGGTGTACAGTGTATTTTTATTGTATACAGTCTTCTTATTTTGTGTATACCGTATAATGTATATTATTAGGTGTATATTTTATTTTGTGTTGTGTAACAAGATGTATAAACTGGGTTACGTGTAAATCAGATGTTTATTGTAATTGTCATACTGCTTTGTTGCTTGAAACTGCACCAAATACTTTCACCAACTGTTGCATTTGTGTATGTCGTAGAGTAAAAATAAAGGGATTTGAATAACAGGCACCAAATATATAATTAACCATAAACATCACATAAATAGGTTTCCTGATTTAGCTGAGCTTTTGTTCTGGAGAGGCACAAAGCTTTACATAGTTTCTCTGCTGTAACTGACTTTGTTGTCTTTGCTCCATTCTCTCTAACCATGTCATTGCTTTGACACTCGGCTACTCTAATACATTATAACATTAATGTGGGGAAAGATCATGGTAGAAAAGAGTTCAGGGTGGCAGAACATTTTTTAGTAGCTGCTAAAGCACAAGATTGTCCACCACGTTTGAAATAAAGATGCATATACAACTCCCAAGAAACCCTACGTGAATCCCTACCAAAACTTAACAGAAATATAGCTGTAAGCTGCAATTATTGGTGCCAAGCACAGGAATGGCAAAAATGTGTGTAAATGTAATTTTTTTGAAGATTTTAGGCAAACTGCTCGAAAGCAATGAATAGAATTGCTTATAATGTAAATATACATTGTTCTTGGTATCAGCCAAGGAGTCTATCAATGACAATAGACTAAATTATTAGCATCATTATGATCATTATGAAACATCATTATGATTTGATTACAAAATAAGTATTGATGCAGCATGATACATCTTATCATATATCAATTATTTTATCAAAATAAACACTTAGATAGATGTGAACTATTTTTTTCATTTCATAATATAATTGATAAAGTATTTAAAAACAATAAATGAAAATTACATAAATTCCTTTCAAAAGGTTGCACATGTTTTCTTCTTTAGTTGTCATATGAACAATCAGACAGTAAGTATACAAAAGAGCCCGGTTAACTGGAATTATCCCATATATGCTTTTTTTATGCATTTTTAATGTTTATTGGACTATATCACCTTCAAATCCGACTTTAATCTTGACAGTCCTTATATTGTTTGAAAGCTACAAGTCTCTAGATTCTAAATATTTCCACTGTTTTGTGATCTGAATTACGTCATTACTGAAATGCATTAAAATACTGAAAGTGTGGATTTTAAAACATGCAACATGAGAGCGGTATTGTTATGCTGGGTGTGGAAGCAGGACAAGACAGACAGAGGTGCGGATCCAAACGCGGTATTTTATTAAAGATAAACAAATAAGAAACAAAAGGTAAACACAAATGAAAGTCCACGAGGGGAAAACAGGAAACTGATGCACACGAAACAGATATAAACAGGATGAAACGAACTCTGAACTCGGGGAGGGAACACGGACCAGGCTTGACAACATGCAAGAAACGAAAACGATCGACAGAGACTAAACAAAGACCCAGGGTTTAAATACACAGACAAAGTGGAGACTGAACGAGACACAGGTGAAAACAATGATGAGTGCAGGCAGTGAGGGAGGCTGAGAATTGTGGGAAATGTAGTTTTAGACAAGGACAGTGAAACACGGGGCGGACAACAAGGAAAACGTAACATGGAGCGTGAATGGTGATGGGTGAAATGGAAAACACGGAGCAGACAAGGAAACATGACATGAACGTGAATAGTGAGACACAGAACACAGGGTAGACAACAGAGGAACGTGACATAACCCCCCCTCAAAAGGACCGGATTCCAGACGGTCCTCTAGCAAAAAAGAAAACCCACACAGAAGAACAAAAACAAAAGATCCAAGGAGTGAGGGGGTAGACCCGGGGGAACACAGACAGAGAAAAGGGAGCACAAGGGGCACAGAGACAGACCAAGAAGGCATAAGGGACACGGAGACAGACCAAGGGGGCACCAGGGACATGGAGACAGACCACGGGGGCACAAGGGGCAATTAGGCAGTCCACGGGGGCACAAAGGGAAATGAGACAGTCCACGGGGGCACAAGAGGCAATTAGGCAGTCCATGGGGGCACAAGGGGCAATTAGGCAGTCCACCGGGGCACAAAGGGACAGGTTTAGGAGGCCAGGGAGGTATCGACCGGGCAGGGACAGGTTTAGGTGGTCTGGGAGGTGTTAACCGGGCCAGGACAGGTTCAGATGGCCCGGGGGCTGGCCATAAGGCAAGGGCCAGTTCAGGGGGCCTGGGAGGAGGCCACAGGACAGAGGCCGGATTTGGTGGCCTGGGAGATGGCCGTGGGCCAAGGGCCGGTTCAGGGGACCTGGGAGGTGGCCACGGGACAGAGGCCGGATTTGGTGGCCTAGGAGATGGCCGTGGGCCAAGGGCCGGTTCAGGGGACCTGGGAGGTGGCCACGGGACAGAGGCGGGTTTAGGTGGCCTAGGAGATGGCCGTGGGGCAAGGACTGGTTCAGGGGGCCTGGGAGGAGGAGTGGCCACTGGGGAGGCCGGCGGAGCCGCGTCAGGCGGAGCCAAGGAGGACCTCTGAGGCGGAGCTGAGGAAGGTTCAGGAGGTGGAGCCGAGGAAGGCTCAGGAGGCAGAGCTGAGGGAGGCTCTGGAAACTGAGGAGGCGGAGCTGAGGGAAGCTCATGAGATGGAGCTGAGGGCGGTGGCGACGTAGGCAGCTCTAGAGGCGGAGGCCTGGAAGGCTCTGGAGGCGGAGCCAAGGGAGGCTCAGGGGGCGGAGCCGTAGGAGGCTCGAGAGGCGGAGCCGTAGGAGGCTTGAGAGGTGGAGCTGTAGAAGGCTCGAGGGGCGGAGCTCTAGTAGGCTCTGGAGTATCTGGGAGCAGGGCCATAGGAGGCTCTGGGGGCGGAGCCGTAGGAGGCTCAGAAGGCGGAGCCGTAGGAGGCTCTGGGAGAGGAGCCATAGCAGGCTCGAGAGGTGGAGCCGTAGGAGGCTCGAGAGGCGGAGCCCTGGAAGGCTCTGGAGGTGGAGCCAAGGGAGGCTCAGGGGGCGGAGCCGTAGGAGGCTCGAGAGGCGGAGCCGTAGGAGGCTTGAGAGGTGGAGCTGTAGAAGGCTCGAGGGGCGGAGCTCTAGTAGGCTCTGGAGTATCTGGGAGCAGGGCCGTAGGAGGCTCTGGGGGCGGAGCCGTAGGAGGCTCAGAAGGCGGAGCCGTAGGAGGCTCTGGGAGAGGAGCCATAGCAGGCTCGAGAGGTGGAGCCGTAGGAGGCTCGAGAGGCGGAGCCCTGGAAGGCTCTGGAGGTGGAGCCGAGGGAGGTGGCGCCATAGGAGGCTCGGGGAAAAGGGCCGTGGAAGACTCGAGAGGCTCTGGAGGCGGAGCCCTGGAAGGCTCAAGAGCCTCGAGAGGCGGAGCCCTGGAAGGCAAGGGGCACAGAGACAAGGGGCACAGAGACAGACCAAGAAGGCATAAGGGACACGGAGACAGACCAAGGGGGCACCAGGGACATGGAGACAGACCACGGGGGCACAAGGGGCAATTAGGCAGTCCACGGGGGCACAAAGGGAAATGAGACAGTCCACAGGGGCACAAGGGGCAATTAGGCAGTCCACCGGGGCACAAAGGGACAGGTTTAGGAGGCCAGGGAGGTATCGACCGGGCAGGGACAGGTTTAGGTGGTCTGGGAGGTGTTGACCGGGCCGGGACAGGTTTAGATGGCCCGGGGGCTGGCCATAAGGCAAGGGCCAGTTCAGGGGGCCTGGGAGGAGGCCACAGGACAGAGGCCGGATTTGGTGGCCTGGGAGATGGCTGTGGGCCAAGGGCCGGTTCAGGGGACCTGGGAGGTGGCCACGGGACAGAGGCCGGATTTGGTGGCCTGGGAGATGGCCGTGGGCCAAGGGCCGGTTCAGGGGACCTGGGAGGTGGCCACGGGACAGAGGCCGGTTTAGGTGGCCTAGGAGATGGCCGTGGGGCAAGGACTGGTTCAGGGGGCCTGGGAGGAGGAGTGGCCACTGGGGAGGCCGGCGGAGCCGCGTGAGGCGGAGCCAAGGAGGACCTCTGAGGCGGAGCCGAGGAAGGTTCAGGAGGTGGAGCCAAGGAAGGCTCAGGAGACAGAGCTGAGGGAGGCTCTGGAAGCTCAGGAGGCAGAGCTGAGGGAGGCTCATGAGATGGAGCTGAGGGCGGTGGCGACGTAGGCAGCTCTAGAGGCGGAGGCCTGGAAGGCTCTGGAGGCGGAGCCAAGGGAGGCTCAGGGGCGGAGCCGTAGGAGGCTCGAGAGGCGGAGCCGTAGGAGGCTTGAGAGGCGGAGCTGTAGAAGGCTCGAGGGGTGGAGCTCTAGTAGGCTCTGGAGTATCTGGGAGCAGGGCCGTAGGAGGCTCTGGGGGCGGGGCCGTAGGAGGCTCTGGGGGCGGAGCCGTAGGAGGCTCAGAAGGCGGAGCTGTAGGAGGCTCTGGGAGAGGAGCCGTAGCAGGCTCGAGAGGTGGAGCCATAGGATGCTCGAGAGGCGGAGCCATAGGAGGCTCGAGAGGTGGAGCTGAGGGAGGTGGCGCCATAGGAGGCTCGGGGAAAAGGGCCGTGGAAGACTCGAGAGGCTCTGGAGGCGGAGCCCTGGAAGGCTCAAGAGGCTCGAGAGGCGGAGCCCTGGAAGGCTCGAAAGGCTTGAGGGGCGGAGCCCTGGAAGGCTCGAGAGGCTTGAGAGGCGGGGCCCTGGAAGACTCGAGTGAATTGAGGGGCGGAGCTCTGGGAGGCTCGAGGGACTTGAGGGGCGGAGACCTAGAAGGCTCGAGAGACTTGAGAGGCAGAGCCCTAGAAGGCTGAAGAGGCTTGAGAGGCAGAGCTCTGGAAAGCTCGGAAGGCGGAGCTCTGGAAAGCTCGGGAATCTCGGAAGGCGGAGCTCTGGAAAGCTCTGGGAACTCGGAAGGCGGAGCTCTGGAAAGCTCTGGGAACTCGGAAGGCGGAGCTCTGGAAAGCTCGGGAAACTCGGAAGGCGGAGCTCTGGAAAGCTCGGAAGGCGGAGCTCTGGAAAGCTCGGGAATCTCGGAAGGCGGAGCTCTGGAAAGCTCGGGGAACTCAGAAGGCGGAGCTCTGGACAGCTCGGAAGGCGGAGCTCTGGAAAGCTCGGGGAACTCAGAAGGCGGAGCTCTGGACAGCTCGGAAGGCGGAGCTCTGGAAAGCTCGGGGAACTCAGAAGGCGGAGCTCTGGACAGCTCGGAAGGCGGAGCTCTGGAAAGCTCAGAGGGCGGAGCTCTGGAAAGCTCGGGAATCTCGGAAGGCGGAGCTCTGGTAAGCTCGGGGGGTGCTGGCTCTCGGACGGTCATGGCTACTGGCGCTGGTTCTTGGACGGTCATGGCTACTGGCGCTGGCTCTTGGACGGTCATGGCTACTGGCGCTGGCTCTTGGACAGTCATGGCTACTGGCGCTGGGACGGTCAAGACCACAGGCGCTGGCTCAGGGACGGTCGAGGCTGCAGGCGCTGGCTCAGGGACGGTCGAGGCTGCAGGCGCTGGCTCATGGACGGACGAGGCTGCAGGCGCTGGTTCAGGGACAGTCGAGGCTGCAGGCGCTGGCTCATGGACGGACGAGGCTACAGGCGCTGGTTCAGGGACGGTAGAGGCTACAGGCGCTGGTTCACAATGACATGCGTGTGCTCTGGCTCGTGCACCGTGACTGACGAGGACTCAGGCTTGCTCAAAGTGACATGCGTGGGCTTGGACTCGCTGACCGTGGCTGACGTGGGCACAGGCTCGCTCACCGGGGCAGGCGTGGGCTCTGGCTTGCAGACCGGGGCAGGCGTGTGCCGGAAGGCGGAAGCCCGTCTTCTCACCCTCCTCCGGGCTGACGAAGTGGGCCGCGCTGGCTCGTGGAAGGTGACTGGCATGAGGGTCAGTTCGCTGACAGGTGGGGCTGGTGTTACTGGGGCCGCCGGAGGTGGTTGAAGGGACTCCACTGTGGATGGCGAGGTAGGGTCCTTTTCGGCAACGCCCACGATTAACGGTGAGCCGCAGACCCGCAAAGTCATCTCCACGAAGCTGCAGAGAGTGTACTCGTGCATTGCCGGTGGCAACCGTTCCCTCAACGAGGCGTTCAGGTTGCCCCTGAAGTAGACCATCAGGGCAGAGTCCAGGAAGTCTGAGACGCAAGCCAGCTTGAGGAAGTCGCCTATGTGGTTCAACGCCGGTCGGTCCCCTTGCTTAAGACAAAGTAACCGATAGTTGGCCTGTTGGACCGCTGGATCCATTTTTTGGTCGATCGTTCTGTTATGCTGGGTGTGGAAGCAGGACAAGACAGACAGAGGTGCGGATCCAAACGCGGTATTTTATTAAAGATAAACAAATAAGAAACAAAAGGTAAACACAAATGAAAGTCCACGAGGGGAAAACAGGAAACTGATGCACACGAAACAGATATAAACACGATGAAACAATGATGAGTGCAGGCAGTGAGGGAGGCCGAGAATTGTGGGAAATGTAGTTTTAGACAAGGACAGTGAAACACGGGGCGGACAAGGAAACATGACATGAACGTGAATAGTGAGACACAGAACACAGGGTAGACAACAGAGGAACGTGACAGGTATTGCTTACTGTATCTTTAAATATCTTCTGGTTTTGATCTGATCGGATGGTGGCAGGAAATTCAAGCATACAATCCATGGCAAATACCCACGATTGAAAGTAGACTTGACATTTGATCCAAAACAGTGAAAACTGAGGAAAAAAATGACTGATCATCCTTCAGCATCATCACATAAATTAAAATGTCTGTTATCAATAAAATATTGATTATAAAACTTATTTCATCAATCAGCATCAAGGTCTCTGAGGTCTCTGCTAAGGCGGATGTTTCACCAGAATGTTTGAAGCCACACATGAGACTCTCTGTAATTCACAGGCAGAGCTGTCAATCCAACAAGATCAAAGGCTCTTGATCCTTTCAGACATCACCGCAAGGGTGGAGTACATAAATCGCCCACCATCTCCTCCTTTGGTGTCAGCAGCGACTCAGGTTGCTACGCACCACTCATATCCCTGGCAACTGCAATATGACGGCGGACGCACTGCACGGGACGCGGAAGCTCTCAGTGACCTATCACCTGCAATCGTAGACCCGATCAACCAAGCCAGAGCTCCCTCCAACAGGCAGCTTTATGCCCTGAAGTGCAGCTTGTTCGCAAATTAGTGTTCTTCCCTAGCCGAAGACCCGCAGAGATGCGCAGTTCGGTCAGTGCTTTCATTCCTGCAGGAGAGGCTGGAGGGGAGGCTGTCCCCCTCCACCTTGAAGGTGTATGCAGCCGCATTCACGGCCCACCACGTTGCAGTAGATGGCAAGTCCTTGGGTAAGCACGACTTGATTATCAGGTTCCTTAGAGGCGCCCGGAGACTGAACCCTCCCCGGACAAGCCTGTTCCCCTCCTGGGATCTCTCAGTGGTCCTCTCGGGCCTTCAGAGACCCCCCCCTTCGAGCTGCTTGACCCAGTTGAGCTCAAGGCCCTCTCCCTGAAGACCTGTTGAGTGTTCATCAAGAAGACCATCAAGAGTGTTGGGGACCTGCAAGCGTTCTCTGTCAGCGACACCTGCTTGGAGTTCGGTCCAGCACATACTCACGTAATCCTGAGGCCGCGACTGGGCTACGTGCCCAAGGTTCCTACGACCCCCTTCAGGGACCAGCCCCAGGAGGAGGCAGACCCAGCCTTCTCGTTGCTGTGTCCGGTACATGCTTTGTGTATCTATTTGGACTATATGGAGAGCTCTAGATGTTCTGAGCAGCTCGTCTGCTTCGGTGGACTGTGGAAAAGGTACGCCGTCTCCAAACTGAGGCTGCCTGCTTTGTCGTCTACACCATTTCCTTGGCCTTCCACTCTCAAGCCGTGCCCGCCCTCTTGTGGGTTCGAGCACACTCGACTAGAAGTGTGGCATCCTCGTGGGCACTGGCCAACGGCTCCTCCCTAGCAAACATCTGCAGAACAGCGGGCTGGGCAACACCCAATACCTTTGCAAAATTTTACAATCTCAGGGTTGAGTCGGTCTCATCCTGTGTTTTGTTAGGTCCAAGCCGGAAGAACTCGGTAATGCGGAACAGCCTACCGGGTGTTCTACCTTCACCAAGTTTATCCAGTGCGCTTTGTCTCCCAGGTTAGCCACTAAGCATCACTGCCTGGATGTTCTCCTCCCTAGCCTTCTGGCCCACGAATTCATTGGAGCAATTCGCGTCCAGACCCACTACAAGCCACAGGTAGAGGGGTACTGTGGGTAGAGCTCCCAGCTCCCAAGGTCACCGTGCTTGTAGAGCTCCCCCCTCATTAGGTCTACCACTGTGCCACTCCCACGTACGGCTACACAACCCTTGTGGTGTATTTGCCACATGTTACCTCCCCCTCGCCTGGGCAGGATGTGGCCTCCACAGGGTATTTCCCCCTGAAAGAATAGGACCGGGAAAGACTTCCTTCCCCGACGTATTTCATAGCGAGAGACTTAGAGAGAGAAAAGGCCGTGGCTGCTGGGCTTGCTCCCATGCTAGACACATAGCATCTGTTCCCCCCTCAGGGCTGCTGGGAACCTAAGTTGTGTATATGACATCTCTTTTGGGGGCGTTGGGGAGGGTTACATGCAGCCAATACAGCTGCCTCTAGCACACAGCAGCCTGCTTGTACCTGTCTCAGCAGTCACTTAACACAAACTAGTGCATGGTGTTTTTGAATGGGACCCCTTGTGTCACTTCATTCGACACAACGTTGAGTGAGTGACAGAAGGGGAACATCATGGTTACTGTTGTAACCTCCATTCCCTGAGGGAGGGAATGAGACATTGTGTCCCTCCTGCAAAGGCACTAGACCTACCACTGTAAACGGCCGTGCCTTGGTTCCTCAATGCAAAAACCTGACTGACATAAGCATGCCCGCTTCCCTTTATACCCGTATGTCCGGGGGCGGAACATGCAAATTCTGTCTGCCAATTTCACATTGGCCTTTTCTCAAGTTCAGAGGTATGCAAGGCTCACAAGTAAGGCCCCTTGTGTCACTTCATTTGACACTGTCTCGTTCCCTCCCTCAGGGAACAACAGTAACCATGGCGTTCTCTATCGTACTTTATCAACCTACACAATGATGACTCTAAGACATTAAAGATGTTAGATTAGATTAGATTCAACTTTATTGTCATTGTGCAGAGTACAAGTACAAAGACAACGAAATGCAGTTTGCATCCAACCAGAAGTGCAAAAAAAGCAAAAAGGTGCAATGTGATATTCAAGTGTAGACAGGTGGTGCAAAGGCAGGACAAGAAATATATTGCAGTGTTATAAGAGCAGAATAAATATGGCTATGTAATATGAACAGTGTATAAACTACATGTACAGATATGTACAATGTAGTAGCAGTGACATTATAAGTAGTAGAATAATATAGATATATGCAGCATATTAGCAGAATATATAATAAGAAAAGAGTAAATATGGATATTCTGTATGAACCATATAGACAGATATGTACATTTTACAGTATGTACATTTTTAAATAAGTAAATAAATAAATAGAACAGAATGGGTGGGATAGGGTAGTGCAAATTTTCCGGGGGGGCAATTGTCACCGGGATGTATAGCTAGAGTTCAGTAGGGTGACAGCCGCAGGAAAGAAGCTTCCTCTGAACCTGCTGGTTCGGGTGTGGAGGGACCTGAAACGCCTCCCGGAGGGGAGTGGTGTGTACAGTCTGTGGTTGGGCAGTTTTCACCACCCTCTGCAGTGCTTTCCAGTCATGGGCAGAGCAGTTGCTATACCAAAATGTGACACAGTTGGTGAGGATGCTCTCGATGGTGCAGCGGTAGAAGTTCACCAGGATCTGAGGAGACAGGCGGACCTTCTTGAGTCTCCTCAGAAAGAAGAGACGCTGGTGAGCCTTCTTGATCAGGGTAGAGGTGTTGAGGGTCCTAGAGAGGTCCTCAGAGATGTGGACGCCCAGAAATTTGAAGCTGGTGACACGTTCCACCTCAGTCCCGTTGATGAGAATGGGTGTGTGTGCCAGCTGTAGACTTCCTGAAGTCCACAATGAGCTCTTTGGTCTTCTTAGTGTTGAGAGCCAGGTTGTTGTCAGAGCACCATGATGATAGGTGCTGGACTTCCTCCCTGTAGGCCGTCTCATCATTGTTGCTGATGAGACCAATCACCGTAGTGTCATCTACAAACTTGACAATGGTGTTTGAGCCATGTACAGTCGTAGGTGAAGAGGGAGTAAAGGTCATAACGCTCCAGTATAGTGATGGGGACACTATACTGTAAAAAGGCTCCATCCTTCGGTGAGATGTTAAACCAATGTCCTGACTCTCATGAATTGGATATATCACTCTACTATCTCCTCTCTACCAATAGCTAGTGTGTGGTGAGCATACTGGTGCACTCACGTACTCCAAGTGGATGCTGCACACTGGTGGTGGTTGAGAAGAGTCCCTTGGTCACTATGTAAAGCACTTTGTGTGCTGTGTCAGAAAAGTGCTATGTAACTGTAATGTTCATTCATTCTTTCATAATTAGGAGTGGTGGTGGTGTAGTGGGCTAAAGCACATAACTGTAAATCAGCTCCGGGGGGGATTGTCCCTGTAATATGTGCTCTGTAAGTCACTTTGGATAAAAGCGTCTGCAAAATGCATAAATGTAAATGTAATTAACAGAATTTAAAAGTTAAAATATCCAATATAGCTATGACAAAATTCGTCTGATATGATCATGTTTCTTGGTTCTAGTTTCAATGAAATATAACACCCTACAGTTTTTTACTGTAGAAGACGGTGTAACCGTACAGCCATCGAGAGTCAACTTATTGTTTAGTATAATATTTTTTAGGTATTGGTCCAATAATTAAAACCTCTATTTTATCAGAATTAAGTACAAGGAAATTGGTAGCCAATCCCTGATATAATTGATACATTTTGCTAGATTGGAGAATTAGGACATTTCATTAGGTTTCGTGGAAACATAAAGTTGGATATCGTTTTCATAACAGTGAAAACTAATTCCATGCTTCCAGATAATGTCTCCCAGGGGAAGCATATATATGGAGAAAAGCAGAGGTCCTAAAATGGAGGCCTGTGGCAGTCCATATTTAACTTCAGTTTGGCCTGACACCTTCTTGTTTACACAGACAAAGTGGTAATGATTGGAACAAAGGATCTAAACCAAGAGCCTGTTCATATATGCCAACAAAATTCTCAAGCCTATCCAAGAGAATGTCAGGACCTATGGTGTTGAATTCAGCACTAAGATCTGAAAACACTAGAAGAGAAATGCAGCTGCGATCAGATGATAAGTCATTTGTATCTCTGATAAGTTCTGTCTCTGTACAATGATGGGGCCTAAATCTTGACTGAAATTCTTAACATTTACAACATAGTTAATTATCTATGTGAATGTTGAAATAACAAACAATTAGAGCTTTATCCACACTAACTACTACAGTAGATCTGTCAGAAAATCATCAGATACACTGAGAAAATTAGAAAATTGCCTGGGTGGTTTATATATTGAAGCAAGAGTAAAATATGTCACAGATTTTTTATTAAAATCAGATGATGATTAAGCACTATCACATTAAAATAATTAAACTTATACCCTGACTTCTTAGTGACAACATCACTATAAATTATAGCAACACCTCCGCATTGACCCTTCATGTTTATAACATTGGAGTAGACTCAATTAAACTAATATATTAATCCAGCTTGTGCCAGGTTTCTGTCAAATAGAGTTCATCCAAACAATGATCTGTAATAATTTCATTTAAACTGAGTGCTTTAGATGAAAGAGATCTAATGTTTAGTAGAGTTTAGACCCCCCAAAAAAAAAAAAAAAATGTCCATTTTCTAGTTTGACTACAATTAAATTTTTTCTGATTTAAAACGTTAATTCACCTGAAAATTAAAGTCCTCTCATGATTTACTTACCTTTAAGCCATCCCAGATATGAATGACTTCTTCAGCAGAACAGAAGTGATTTTTATAAGCAGATTTCAGCTCCGTTTGTCCATACATGCAGGTAAATGTGTGCCATCAGTCTGCTGGCTGTTTGACGGTCCAAAAGGAATATATTTAGGCATCATAAAAGTAATCCACACAACTCCAGTCGATTGATTCATGTCGTCTGAAGAAAATCGATTGGTTTGTGTAAAAAAAGAAAAGCTTTACAAAACATAAAATCAAAACATACTTAGTAAAACACAAGGTAAAAACAAAAAGTCACAGATAATAATAGCAAGTCTTTACAAATTAGTTTTTAAATGAGACTGCTTCAACAGATTCAGAGTTCAGCAATAACAGAAATAATCAAACCACCTCGTCTGGCACCAACAATCATGCCAATGTCTACCCCATTCTAATGGTTGATGTGAACATTAACTGAAGCTCCTGACCCATATCTGCATGATTTTATACATTACACTGCTGTCACATGATTGGCTGAATAAATAATTGCATGAATAAGTAGATGTACAAGTGTACCTAATAAAATGGCTGGTGAGTGTGTGTGTGTGTGTGTGTGTGTGTGTGTGTGTGTGTATGTGTGTGTGTGTGTGTGTGTGTGTGTGTGTGTGTGTGTGTGTGTGTGTGTGTGTGTGTAATGAGTCACAACATTAATGATCCATATATTAGATGTAGGCAATATAGGCAGCATTTGTTAACATGTTCCATCACTATTGTTGTAACTGAAATAGCAAATTGTACATTATTGTAAGAATCAAAAGAAAAAAGAGATGCAAAATAAGACAACATGTTATACAGTCAAAAATTTAGGACCCTTTGTCAGGACCCTCCTCTGCCTGTTTTATGGAATCATGCCCAATATGCATTAATGCATTTTGCCACTGCGCCCATTGCTTTGTTACGTGTTATTGATATTTGACTGTGTAATTGCAGCAAATTATCTCTTGTCACAGCAGTCAAAAGCAGCAGGCAGGCTTAAAGAATGCTCACACAACCACCACACAAAGCATTAAACCTTTCATGGCATATACTGAATCCTATACAAAAACGTCCTGGTTACTTTCATAACCTCCATTTCCTGATGGAGGGAACGAGACGTTGTGTCGACGTAGTGACACTAGGGGTCACTCTTGGGCGCCCGAGACACCTATGATCTTTAAAAAAAGGCCAATGGGAACTGGAGAGTGGTATTTGCATGCCACTCCCCCGAACATACGGGTATAAAGGAGGTGGCGTCGAACTGGTTTTGTGCTGAGGAGCCGAGAAAAGGTCCCGGCCATTTCAGCGAGTAGTCCAGCATTGTGGCAGGAGGGACACAATGTCTCATTCCCTCCATCAGTGAACGGAGTTTACGAAAGTAACCAGGATGTTCCCTATCTGTCACTTACTCAACGTTGTGTCGATGTAATGATACTAGGGATCCCTATACAAATGCCACTAGCTGAACACTGTGCCTCGTAGCCAGCACACCAGGCTGACATGTAACCTCCCCCAACGCTGTTATGAGTGTCGAACGGCCTTCGGGGACAAGTCGACTGCCCAAAAAATATGGCCAGTTATGGCCTCTTTTCCTTATTTTTCTACCCAAAATGAGTGAAATTTGTCAACCGACTGGGACCACCAGTGTCCACGTCGGGGGGGGGCTGTCACTCCTCAAGGGGAAAACACCACGGAGACCACACCCCACCCCAAACTGAATGAGCGGATCACACGACAGCTCCTTTATACCCGTATGTTCGGGGGAGTGGCATGCAAATACCACTCGCCAATTCCCATTGGCCTTTTATCAAAGATCAGAGGAATCTCGGGCTCCCAAGTGTGACCCATAGTGTCACTACATCAACACAACGTTGAGTGAGTGACAGATAGGGATCAAATGTCTACTAGTTTGCTTAAACATTTTGCATTTTGGGTCATTATCAGGAAACCGTGCCATTTGTGTCCTCATGACTTACTGATGTTAAAATAATTATAAATTATAAAATGAAATTATATCGTCAAAGAGAATTACCAATCTCTGATTTTCTTATTGGTAATGTTGAGAAAAGTCTCTGGCGGGCAGTTTGCTTATACACTCGATACCTATCTTTAAAGTTTTTTCATATTTGTGTGCATTTATGTGAAAATACCACAAACACAGACAATCCTGCATGAAATACAGTATATCAGATACAGCTTTAATTCAAACAATTAATGGACTTATGCCCTGTGTAACGTTTTTAAAACGGTCCAACATTGTGTTTAATTTCTTCAAGTTTCTAATTAAATACCAGATCTACTCTGAACAGAGGCAGCCTGTGCATTTTAATTCTAGGCCTTCAATGTGATTAATGCTATTAAGAAATAATTTCACAGTTTCACAATGCGAAAGACACCCTATGGATTTCACACTATGTTGCAGCCAATAGTACCAACTGACATTTTAAAAAACGTCCATGCTTTATAATTTCAAATGACACTGAATGAATGAAGTACACTTAAACTCCTGAAAAATCGCTTATCAATGTATTTAAAATGAAAATCAGCAGTCCTTTCCTGTTTGATAAATTAAGCAATCATTTAGTCATGCAGAACATCTCTGCTTTTTAAGTCCATAAGGAACTTTCTCAATGGCATCTACACCGTCAGTGATGACAGTCACTGCTTGCTATCGCGCCCTTCGCTTATGGATTACATCACTTAAATGTATGATTGCATCATCCAAAGTGAGCTAGAAGGCCCTGACTAGGAAATATCTAAAAGACCACTACCACCAAGAAGAAATAAAACAGTCTGATTGGCTGATTAATCTGAAAATCTGACATTAGATATCTATTCATTTGCACTGTTGAGGGATTCAGAGAAGGCTTTGTTGGCCCTGAGAATTTGCCACTCACTCTGAATCCTTTGGAAAGGGTTTTTGCTGACACTCCTGGGTGAGTAGAATGGTCATAAACTCCCCTACATACATTATTTGACACATTTAACTGTTTAATTTGTATACCTAAGACATTTAAAAATAAATATTAACGTTTTAAATGTTTAATTCTCACCAGAATATACTACTTTGCATTTCCCCATTACAGTAATTACTATTGTAACCTGTTTTAATGGATTATATTGTTGTAACAAATTTATTGTCAGACAGATGAAGGAGGAAGCAGGAGCTGTCCATGTGAGTCTGATTTTTAATGTTCAACAAACAGAAATTTCTTTTCAGTTTACACACAACAAAGGATGACTTTTCAGCATACACTAATTAAGTTCTGCTTTTCAGCATGCACAAAACTCTCAGTAGCCTACACTCAGTCTCTCTTGTACCCTTCTCCCTTTCTCTGTGCACTGCGCCGTTTTTATCTCCCCATCTCTCAATGCAAACACAGAAACAGTTATTGCCATCAAATTCATCTCATGTGAACCTTCTTACCACTTCCTCTCTCCCCCAGATGGCCGTTCAACCACACCCTTGCCTCCACATACCCCCACCGCCCGTCTCAGGCTGGGGGAACTGTCCGGTCTGCCCCCCCCCCTCCCCCTTTATGGAGAGGAAGTCTGTGACAGCTTTCTGTGCCCCCGGTCTGTGGACCACCTTGAACTTAATCTGCTGGAGTGCCAGATACCAATGTGTGGCATCCTTCATGCGGTGGAGCCATTGGAGCGGGGCATGGTCTGAACAGTGGGTGAATGCCCGTCCTAACAAATAGTAGCGGAGAGTAAGGAATGCCCACTTGATGGCCAAACACTCTCATAGAGAGCTTCCAACTAATGTACACCCCCACCCCCACCTGGAACAATACATCACCCATCCCCCTGTCTGGTGAATCTGTCTGTAAAACAAATGGGAGAGAGAAATCTGGGGAGTGCAGAAGCAGCCTGCCACAAAGTGCAGCTTTTACCTGCACAAAAGCCTGTTGGCATGGCTCCACTGGATGGTCTGGAGCTCCCTTTTTAGTGAGATCAGTCAGCAGGCTGGTGATGTCTGAAAAATAGTCAGACTGGCTATTATCATAACTCACCAGTTTATTTTTATTTAAAAATAATCTGGTGAGGGTGAGGTGTGTGCATGGTGACATTCACAATATCCAGTGGTTACCATTGAGATACTATTCAGGGGGAAAAGGCATGATTTTTAAAAATCTATTGAGGGTAATGTGTGTGGATGGGTCCTGCAAAGTAGTGGCGTGGAGTCGGTGCCAGGGCCGTCAAAGTTGGCTCCAAGTCAGGATGACACAGACGAGGGAATTCCCATTTTCAGGGACTTTCCTGAGGGGGACTTCCCTCTGGAGCATTCTCGTGACGAGTCCCTCAAGCACGCCATCGACCAAGTGAAAGTAATTGATGGTCAACAGCTCCAGCCCAGTCTTGCGCTCACATGCCCATACTTTTCTATTATCAAAGAGTGGTTGTATCAAGTGACGCAGGACACTCAAACCAAAGAGATTACAACTCAGCTGTTAGTACCAAAAAGCCGTCGGGAAACACTCTTCCAGGCAGGTCACTATAATCCAATGGCTGGCCACTTAGGTCACGAAAAGTCTTTGAAACATATAATGGCCCGTCTCTTTTGGCCGGGCAGTCACGGGGACGTTCGCAAGTGGTGTTTAATGTCCGTTCGGTTTGTTTGGAGCTTTTACATGCACCTGATTTCTCTCTCTCGCAGATTGATGCATCTGACGGGGCTGGGCACGGTGCTCTCGCATGAGGTTGGAGGGGAGGAACGGCCAGTGCTATTTATTAGTCGCAAGCTCTCCTTCAGGGAGACAAAATATAGTACCATCGAGAAGGAGTGTCTTGCGACTAAGTTGGCTGTTCTGACACTCCACTACTACCTGGGGGGCACAGATGGTTGTAGCTGACTTTCTCTACAGAAATGGGGGGGTAGGCAGGCCGGATGTTGCCCTGGCCTGAGTCACCGGTGGGGGCATGTGGCATGGGGATGTGGTCATGTGTCGGTCTGCGGGAGAGAGAGAGTGGTAAGGCTTGCCGTCTGGTACATAATTACCCCTAACACCTGTCTCTCGTTATAGTGATGCAGAGGGAGATATAAAAGGCACACCAGAGTGTCCAAAGAACGGGGGAAGAGAGTATCCAGAGAGTTACAAACAGACATCATGTCTGACATTATGTTCACAATGACGGTTACCTTTGTGTGTGTGTGTGTGTGTGTGTGTGTGTTTTTGTGATTTACGAGGACAATTTTGTAAGTTACAAACTGGTAATTACAAGGTTATTATGCTATAAATGTGATTTATGAGGACATTTCTAGTGTCCCCATAATTCAAATCGCTTAAAAATCATACTAAACAATGTTTTATTGAAAATGTAAAAATGCAGAAAGTTTTCTGTGATGATTAGGTTTAGGGGTTGTGTTAGGTTTAGAGGATAGAATCTATAGTTTGTACAGTATAAAAGTCATTATGTCTATGGAAAGTCCTCATAATGATAGGTAGACCAACATGTGTGTGTGTGTAACAAATCATTCAAATTAAAGAACTGACCTTGACCATGCTTTGCTGTCTCCTGACTACTCCATTGCCCCGAACAATGAGCTTTTCTACACTGTCCATTTGTGGATGGTTCAAGCTTGTCCGAATCGATCTAATACCCAATAATTCATATAGCTTGCATAGTGAATGTGACATGAATGTAGTACCCTGATCAGTGAGACTTTCTTTCGGAATCCCCACTCGGGAGATTATTCTGAAGAGTGGGGTATCTAACATCCACGCGAATACCCAGCCAATAGAAAGGGTCCAAGAGACGGCTTAATGTTTGCCCTTGTTCCAAGTGACCTGCCATCGAACTATATTGAGCCGCCAGGAAAACATTTCCCAACGGCTATTTGGTACTAACAACTGGGTTGTATCTTCCTTTGTCTGAGCGTCCTGCATCACTTGATACAACCAATCGTTTATAACTGAAAAATAACCAGTTGCACTGCTTCATCCAGGGATGCCGGTCGGTGGCACTGGACCCACTTAGCTGTCCCCTTAGGGAGTCAGGAGATGAACTGCTCTAGCACCACGAGATTGATGACATCACTGAGAACAATGTCTTTCTCAGCCAGCACCCACCGCCGGCAGGCGTCATGAAGCTGTTGAGAAAAGGCAAATGGGCAGCCGACTTCGCACAGTTTCAGAGATCTTTCTTCAACACAGAGTATTCCACAGGGTTGGCAACCGAACTGTTCCTCTGCTCTTGGGTCTGTTTGTCTCACTATGGCTCGTTACAGAACAATCTAGCCAAGTATGGTCCCAGCGGAGGAATCCACTCTTTTCTCCGCCCTCAGCAGGGAGCTTTGTTGGGACATCAGCAGGATCAAATCTCTGCTTCAACCCGCGCTCTGGAGATGATGGCTTAGCAGCTCGCCGAGCTCACCTCCGTTGTGCAGCAGCTCCGCCTAGCTCCTGATGCTGGCCCCTCTCAGGAAGATTCCTTACTGGCTCCTATATGCTTTGAAGCCTGCATTCCCCCTCCAGAAAGGGGGAATACAGTCTCTCCTCAGCGTGCAGGGCTCCGAAAGTCTCTCCTCAGCGTGCCTGGCAAGGCGATGTTGAATAATCCTTGCCAGGACCTTTCCCGGCACACTGAGGAGTGAGATGCCCCTATAGTTATTACAATCTGAGCGTTCCCCTTTTTAAAGAGAGGGACCAACAGGGCATCCTTCCAATCCTGTGGAACCCACCCAGTGGTCCAGACTGTTGTTATGATGTCATGTAGGGCAGTCTGTGCACAAACACCACCCTCCCTCAGCATTTCACTGGGTAGATCATCTCTGCCTGGTGCCTTTCCTGGTCTCAGGCTCTGGATCACCTTCAGTACTTCCTCCAAAGATGGCACCTCAGCCAGCCACCCACAGGGAGCGACTTCTTCCTCCAATATTTGTGGCAGCGCAGCCCCAGCAGGGTCATCTCCACTTTGTCTCGCAATGTTTTCCAGGCTCAGGGACTTCCCCTCCCCCAGGACCTCACAGAAACGCTCAACAAATCTGCAAACCTGTTTCTGGGGGTCGGAAATTGGATCACCGTTCTTCCCCTAATGATTGTAATAGGTGTGGCGCTGCAAGTAACTTTTTTGATGGAATTAAAGAGCGATTTGTGAACGTGGGCCACTGAGGCAGACTCCATCTCCTCAGCAACCCACGACCACCAACCATCCTTGCAGCGCCTCACAGCTCTCCGAACCTCCGAGCGAAGGCTGCGGTAAGCCTCCTCATTCTCTGATGTGGGATGCTGTAGACGATGAGAGTGGGCCTGTCCCTTTTTCTCAGCCAGCCTGAACACCTCCTCCATCAGCCAGGGTTTCTGAGGAGGTCTGGACTGTGTGCCCAAAACTGCCATTGCAGTTACATGAGCCACAGTCCTAAACCTCGCCCATTTCCCCTCGACATCCAGAGGAGTGGGGAATGATGCCAACCCCAGCTGCAAGCGATGCTGAAATTCTCGCTTGCAACTTTCATCAGCTAGCCTAGACCAGGCCACTATGGGTTTCAAAGGGGTCCTGGGTTTACACCCACCACCGGAGTGGAAGAATGGCAGGCGCATCTTACAGATGACAAGTCAATGGTCAGTGGGCAGATCAGCTCCACAGTAGGTCCTGGTGTCAAGGACATGGGCCCGCATCTGCTGTTCAGTCACTATGTACTCCAGCAGATGTTCTTGCTTGGACCCGGCATGCATCCATGATGTTGTGTGGATGCACCGATGCTGGAACAGTGAACACACACACACACACAGATCAATAAAGCAGGCTCTCAGTGTCCCAAAAGAACAAACGCAGTATTTTTTCTACCATGCGAGAGACACACACACACCAGTTTCCTCTACCACTCTCTCTCCCACTCTGACGCTCTGGCATGCCTTATCAGGTCTCCATCCACCATCGCTATAATGAGAGACAGGTTTTAGAGTAATTACAACCCAGTTGACGAGCCTTACTGCTTTCCCTCTCCCACAGACAGACACGTGACCATGCCCCTCATACCAGATAACCCCACTGCCGACTCAGGCCGGGACAACATCCACCACATGCCACCTATAAGTGTGCTTTTAAGCATTCCTGACACATTTTAAAAAAAAAATTCAATCCATTTCCTCATGGGACACACGGCGGGTGCCCGCTGTGCCCGCCCAGAGTCCTTTAACAGTGTTTTCTGACATTCGACCAAAACTTCACAGAAATCATTAGCCCTCTCTGTATGTCTTCAATAGTCCCACAAGGGGTCACTCTGTGAAATTTGGGATCTCTAGGACCTCTGGGCACGCTACCAGGGTGCATCCCACAAGCAATTTATTCTGTTCATTTCTGTATGTATGTAGGAGGCTACAATGAGGACCTGTTCTTTGTCCTCCCTGACCTTGCGCAGCCACCGGGGCCAGCTGTGTGTATGCCCTGAGGGGAGCCTCCGACAGGGAGTACCAGAGTGGGCAGTGGGAGTTTTCCTGGGAAGCAAACAGGTCTACCTGTGCTTTGCCGATTTGGTCCCAAATAAGCTGTACCACCTGGTGGTGGATCCTCCACTCTCCGCTGAGCATGGCCTGTCATGATAGCATATCCACGGTCATATGGAGGCTGCCCGGGTTATGAGTGCTGCGCAACGGAGGGCAAAGGCAAAAAATACAGCCAGCAACTCTAGGAAGTTGATGTGCCAATGGTCCTGTCAAGGAACCGGTGGCTGCGTGCCCATTGCACACGGTGCCCCAACCCAGTTTGGAGGCAACTGTGGTGACCACCACACATCTGGAAAGCTGCTGTAGGGGGACTCCTGTCTGCAGAAACAGAGGTCTGACCAAGGGCTGGATTATTGACTGCAGAGAGGGGTGAAAATCACATGGTATGGATAATCACCATGCCCATCTCGGGACTCAAGTCTGAAGCCAGTGCTGAAGCGGTCTCATATGCATGAACCAGAGCGGCGTGGCCACTGCAGAGGATGCAATATGCCCCAGGAGCCTCTGGAACAGCCACAGTGGCTGTACTCCCCAGATTGCATTCATCGCCAGTCGCGCCAGCCACAATCGTGTAGGAAGAAGGCGTGCCGTGAGGGGGCGGCTGAAGTGGCTTTTCCCGGGAGGAAGGAAAGCCATGATCACAACGTTGCCATGGTCATGTTCTTGCAATGAGATCATGAAACATTCATAAACGCTACCTTAGTGTGATCAAAGGCCTGACACGTGAGGCAGCACCCATGACTGTCAGAAGCGGAGAGATATCTGCCGCATCCGGGAACTACACAAATTTGTATATATATTAAAAAATATATATATTTATATATATTTATTTTTTGTCAAATTATTGCAGTGACATACAGTGCATCTGGAAAGAATTCACAGCACTTCACTTCTTCCACAGTGAATGCTACAATCTTATTCCAAAATGGATTAAATTAATTATTTTCCTCAAAATTCTACAAACAATACCCCATAATGACAATGTAAAAGAAGTTTATTTGAAATCTTTGCAAATTGATTAAAAATAAAAAACATGATAAAAATCACATGAACAGCCTTTGCTCAATACTTTGTTGAAGCACTTTTGGCACCAATTACAGCCTCAAGTCTTTTTGTGTATGATGCTACAAGCTTGGCACACCTATTTTTGGGCAGTTTCTCCCATTCTTCTTTGCAGGACCTCTCAAGCTCCAACAGGTTGGATGGGGTGCATCAGTGAACAGCCATTTTCAGATCTCTCCAGAGCTGTTCAAACGGGTTAAAGTCTGGGCTCTGGCTGGGCACCCATGGACATTTACAGAGTTGTCCTGTAGCCACTCTTTTGTTATCTTGGCTGTGTGCTTAGGATCGTTGTCACATTGAAAGATTAACCTGTAGCGTGGCCACATAAGGGGAGGTTTTATATTAAGGTTTATGACTTTAAATGTGTGTCATTGATTCTTATTAGTTATATTGCTTTCCCCTGTTATCTGTCATTCCCCTCAGCTGTTGTGTGTTATTCCCCGATCACTGTTCACGCGAGATCTTCGCGTGAATTCATCTACGTGTTTTCCTGCCACGTAAACAGGAACTAACTGTCAGGAACTAACAGGAACTAACAGATGTTAGTAACAGGAACTAACAGGAACTAACAGATGCTCATTTGCGAGTACGCACTTCAAACCCGTCTATACAAAGAGAATTACGTTGGTGACTGACTTGGAAGCGCTGGGACGCCGTTCCTCTTGAGAAGTTTTATCGTTTGGCTCGCTGCCAGGAATACTTTTATCAGAGGACATTGGTCTGTCATCTATTCATCACTCCATCACTTGATCACGCTCACGGACGATACAAACACCCGGTGAGGCTGATCCGAACACTGTTGATATCTCTGTGCACTCTGGACTTCACTTTTACATGTATATACACTTTGTTTGTTATTATTGTAAATATTATTGGTTTGTTAATACACTTGGTTTATTGGTATTTCATCAGTGTTGCTATTTATTTTCTCCACATCATTTACTATCATTAGAAACAGTACTGAAGATCCCATAATAGTGTGAACTCTTCTTTAAAATATTGGAGAGTGTTACAAACCTTCACCCCAGTCTGAGGTCCAGAGCGCTCTGTAGCAGGTTTTCATCAAGGATGTCCCTGTACATTGCTGCATTCATCTTTCCCTCGATCCTGACTATTCTCCCAGTTCCTGCCTCTGAAAAACATCCCCACAGCATGATGCTGCCACCATCATGCTTCACTGTAGGGATGGTATTGGCCAGGTGATGAGCGGTGCCTGGTTTCTGTCTGGCCACTCTACCATACAGGCCTGATTGGTGGAGTGCTGCAGAGATGGTTGTTCTTCTGGAAGTTTCTCCTCTCTCCACAGAGAAAAGCTGGAGCTCTGTCAGAGTGAACATCGGGTTCTTTGTCACCTCCCTACCTAAGGCCCTTCTCCCCCGATCGCTCGGTTTGGCAGGGTGGCCAGATTTAGGAAGAGTCCTGGTGGTTCAGACTTCTTCCATTTACAGATGATGGAGGCCACTGTGCTCACTGGACCTTCAATACTGCAGACATTTTTCTGTACCCTTCCCCAGATCTGTGCCTTGATACAATCCTGTCTCGGAGGTCTACAGACAATTCCTTGGACTTCATGGCTTGGTTTGTGCTCTGACATGCACTGTTAACTGTGGGACCTTATATAGACAGGTGTATGCCTTTCCAAATCATGTCCAATCAACTGAATTTACCACAGGTGGACTCAAATCAAGTTGTAGAAACATCTCAAGGATTTGCAAAGATTTCAAACAAACGTCTTTCACGTTGTCATTATGGGGTATTGTTTGTAGAATTTTGAGGAAAATAATGAATTTACTAAATTTTGGAATAAGGCTGTAACATAACAAAATGTGGAAAAAGTGAAGCGCTGTGAATACTTTCCAGATGCACTGTATATCTTGCTTTATGTTTCTTGTTTCTAGCATTCTAGTTTTGATGAAACACCAAGGGACACAATTTTTGCCTTAACCCTCTGGGGTCTGAGGGTATTTTGGGTCCTGGAGAAGTTTTGACATGCCTTGACATTTGTGTTTTTTTCAGTTGCTTAAAAACATATTAATGGCTAAAGTCTGATAACACTGTATTCAGCACAAACTGGGCAACAATAATATGTGAGCAACATGTGTGTACAGGTTTGTATTTTTTAGAAAATAATGTTTATGCCTGGTTTTTGAAAAAAAACAAAATTTTAAGTCACTAAAATAAGGCCATATAACACATACTAAACATTTGTCCACGCGCCTTTTGAGAACTGGATCTTGTAGCCTAGATTTTTCGCTACAAAATGATGTGAAAACCATCCTGATCACTCATTCATACAAAACAATATTCCTCTTATTCTGAGGAAAATGTTAACTCTTCCTTAATATCCTGGATCGTTACAAACATGCAGAAAAGTTGTGTTGTGTTTTCATTAAACCTCACTGTCGGGGGCGTGCACCATTTGCATTGGATCCTCTCAGCACATTAGCGTATGAATGGTGCACTCTGCTGGTGGGTGGGATCACATTAGAGATAATGAGATGATCCGGTAAAAACTGTACATCGCTTTGTTTCATACAGATTACATTGCAGGAGAATATTTGTTTTAAATATTATTTAAAAGTAGACATTTTAAGCTTTCTTTAAACATATGTTTCATGGTTGTGTGATAAGTATTCGTGGAGTTTCAGTTCATTTTTGTGACGTGTTTCTAAAATATGCTCGTGAACACAGAGACTGCTGAAAGCTCACCCTTTATATTTTCTTTATTTTACAAAAGCACAAGATTTTGTTGTTATTGTGAGTGTACACAAATAAAAGTAGGCCATTTATAGTCTCTAATGATGTCTTACACTTATCTGTATACCCAAAAATGACGGAGTATTTTAAATTGTTTCAGCTGTAATGACGAAAATATCCAGCAAGATGTGCCGGTGCGTCCGTCAACACCAGAGGGTTAACTATATTGGGTGTTCTGGGATCTCTATTCTATCTCTCCTAACTCTCTAGTACTCCTCTTCTCCCTCCGCTTTGCAACTTCCTCTTTCTAATCTTTTTTCTCCTCCAGCTCCAACAAGTCCTTTAAAGGCTCATTCTCCTCACTCTTGTCTGTCTTTTTTCTGGTTTTCTGGATGTGCCAGCAACAGGGGGAGAGGAATCCACAACAACATGCTGACTGCCATATAGGATGAGCACTTGTGGGGTGATTGTCAGCTTACACTATAATGCAGCATCCTTTACCTGAGACCACTTCCTGGATGCTGCTGTGAGTTCCCTTTCCTCTGCCCTGATCCCTGACTTTGAACACTTAAGATCCTGTAACAGACATAGACAAAAAATAGATGCAGCAAAAGGTCTAATATTTTGGTAATTAAATTAATATAATAAATAACATCTGATAATTGTGCTGCTCAAACCTTGCCTTGCAAGTTATTTTTAAGAATTAAGGAAGGTGAAGAATGCTTGACTTACCACCACATTATTAGGGACAAACTACGCATGGAAGTGCATCCACATCAGTAACTGCAAGGGTCCGCTTAGATGCAATTTCATTTTATAATTAAGAATTTAATTTTGCCCAGTGGATGAGAAATTGGACACAATTGTGCCTCTCCTGGGCTTGGAGGTGTCCATGGACAGAAAAGGGAACTCCATCAGTTCAGTGCTTTATGAAGTATAGAAGATTTTTATATCAAAACATAGAAAAGAACTAGCATCCCTTAGCGGGGCAAGGGCTGCCTCTATGACCTTCGTGAAGATGCGAAAGGGCTGTAGAAACCCTTCTTCATCTCGGCTGGAGGGACAGGCTCTATCGCGTCTTTGAGTAAAAGGGTCGCAATCTCCGCATGTAGGGTGTTGGCGTCTTCACGGTGCACCGAGGAAAAGCGGACGCCACCGAAAGGGTGGGGGGCCTGGTGGGGCTTCGCAGCGGGATGGAGCAGGTAGTGTCACATCGGGAGGCAAAAGCACGTCTACAAGGGATCTACCCGACGAAACCGAGCGTGCTGCCATCCCCAAATCGCCAGCCGGGTTGTCCTCAATCCCGGAAGAAGGAGTGACGTGGGGGGCGGTTGGAGTGCCGTTCCTTTTTATGAAATGTTGCCATGGTTAAGTTCTCGCAGTGAGAACATGAACCATCCACAAACGCCACCTCAGTGTGATCGCGGCCCAGACACACGAGGCAGTGTCTATGACTGTCAGAAGCGGAGAGAAATCGACCGCATCCAGGAACTACACATGGCCGTAAGGGCATCTGCAAAAAGACGCATCATGAAAAGGACGTTCAAAGCCTGCTGTGTGTGCTCTTTTAGAGAAATAAACTCTTTTAGGGAAATACTCTCTTTTAGAAGTGCTGTCGAAGCGCCCAGGGGCAAAGCTGCACTGCCGTGCAGAGAAGGAGAAAGGCGCTAATATGCGATCCAACAGCAAAAGCTCTACAGAAGTGAGTGGAACAGCTCGCTGATTGCACAACCGCTGGGCTCTGAAGAAGAAATCTGAATGAACAGATGCATAATTCCCTCCTTTTATATCCGTATGTCTGGGGGAAGGACATGCAAATTCTGTCTGCCAAATTCTCATTGGCCTTTTCTCAAGTTCAGAGGTAACCGAGGCCTTCAAGATAGTCCCCTAGTGTCGCTTCATTCGACACAACTTCGAGTGAGCGACAGACGGGGAACGTCTAGGTTACTGTTTTAACCTTCATTCCCTGATGGAGGGAACAAGACGTAGTGTCCCTTTGTGTCGATTCATTCAACACAACGTTGAATGTGCGACAGACGGGGAAACACAGTTAAAACAACTTTACAACAGCATAGCAACAACCTGACAAGCACCTAGAACACACAGTCAACTGCAGAGCAATGTGCAAAAAACACAGAAAAGAAATTAAAAACAGCACAGTAACAACCTGGCAACCAGATACTGTAGCAATGCACCGAAACACAGCACAGATCACCTTGACAACTGCATGCCCAAGCTACCATCCAGAAAACCTACAAAGCATATATAAAAGTATAGCAACCACCAGAAAACTAGTTTTGACTAGACCAAGAACATTCACATCATCATACATTATTAAATTAAATACGTATGGACATATTCATGAGCAAATATCAAAATAAATATTGTTGTACCTTTTCATGAGCACTGGTAATTGTTCATACACACCATATCTTGTAATCACATGTGATTGACATTTATATGAACAGCTCTCCTGGAAAGGCTGGAGACTGATCACAAATAATTCATTATTTAACAGCTTTCATAATGTTTAAGCCTAAACATATCAAATTAATTTGTAAAAGTTTTTGGTTTTACAGGTTTTTGTCTTCCCTAGGGGAGACAGACGACGGAACATGTAATCTGGCGTGCGCTTCCCTTGTGATTTTGATCCGGATTTGTGATTCGCTAAATGAATCATTCAGACAGCTTTTTGATTATATTTGTTCAGTTCAAAGGAATCAAATTTAAAAGATTAGATTCTTTCAATTTATTTTACACATACAGCTGCTATTTTTTTTTGCTGTGTTCAGTTGCAAAAGTAACTAAAGGGTCTGGAGAAATTAATCAGAGTAAAAGTATACATTTTCCCTTCAAAATGTAGTGAAGTGAAAGTAAAGGTCCAGAGAAACATTTATACTCAAGTAAAGTAGAATACAGTAACAAAGTTTTTGTATTTCGTTACTATACACCTCTGTCCTGCTGTCATCCTTAGTATCCATTCTCATTTTGGCCGGGAGCATCAATGCAAAGGCGACACCCCGCTGATGCAAAAGTTTCTTGAAGGGGTGTTATTCCACAAAACAAAGTCCAGCCGCTAGGCAGAACCAACACAAAAGACAGTCCAGTGCATATACAGCGAGACAAGCTCCCTTGGGGGCCACATGAAACTCACCCCATTGTCTCTATGAAAGACATAGCTTGCTTTGGGTATGTAAATACTTTGTGGCCATCTTTAGTATCTATTCTCAGTTTGGCCAGAAACATCAGTGCAAAAGCAATCTTCCGCTGATGTAACAATTTCTTGCATGCCTTGAATCAATCCATTTCTCTCTTGTTGAATTATCAAAGTCTGGGAACAAGAAAATGCTGTGGTTCTTCCAAGAAAGCCTTCATTTACTCCTCACCTCATGTAACGCATGATCTTTATCGGATGATCTCAGAAATTTGGCCAGAATTGCTCGGGGGCCTGTCTCCCTCAGCCGATCTCCGAGCCGGGACTCTGTGAGCTCAATCAATTTCCAGCTTTTGGCCTGTTATGTCGAGCAGACTCGGAAATAGCTCGTTTAGGAATTTCAGCATATCTCGACCTTCCTCATGCTCAGGAATTCCAACAATTCGGATGCCGTTTCACCAATTACGATTCATCAAATCCCCAAGTTTGTCCCAAACGCGTTCCGAGTCTATATTGGTCGCTAGCGGATCAGCAGCTAATGCCCTCTGCGATGACTCCAGGTAATCAATCCGTCTCTCGACATCCCAGATTCTTGAAACCAACTTTTTGCCTCCATTGCCTTAATCGAACGATGTATTACAGCAAGATCCTCTATGTCCGCTATGACTTTCGTCAGCATTACAGACATGCTCGCCAGTTGCCACTGAATTTCTCCCGCCGCGTCCCTGGTCTGTGGGTATGTCTGAGTTATCAGCTTGAGCATGTAAGTGTCTTTTAATATCTCTAGAGCCTGAGGATTTTGGAATTCTTTGACATGTTGACTTATTAGAACATGTCAAAGATACAAAAATAATTAAAAACTAGCAAAGTTGCAGAGCTGGTCATTCACACGTCTGACCCTTGCATTGACCCTGAAACAATTTATTATGAGATACACACAAAAACAGAAGAAATCAGGATAGGGGCAACTACTTTTTCACAGCACTGTATGTTTGGGCTTTGATCCAATAACTTTAGTAGAAGGACATTTTTAGCCATCTAGTATTTGATATGATTAATTTTGAGAACTATAGGTCTTCTTGGCATGAGATCTACTTTTTTTTTATAATGCTATTACAGTAATCTACCTTGAGAGGTTCTGCATAAAAGCACATAATTTGAATAAAAATATGCAATATTACTGTTGAATATAGAATTTAGAATAAATAAAATGGAAAACATGGAATTTGGAGAAAAATATAATGGAATTTGGAAAGAAAATAAATAAAATAGAACAGATTTCTTTTTTTTTTTTTAATACATTTTAACAAATTACAACAACAAACTAAACATTCCTTGACAACCACGGTGGCCTAAATAAAATGAAAAAGAAAATACAAAAAATACATAAAACACTATAGTAAAATAAAAAGAGAGAGATAAAAGAAATATATATATCCCCTTTTTTTTAACAACATGGAATAATTAAAAGTTTCACACCAGTCAGTTCACCTTCAATGCCTCAATGTACAGGTGAAACTCGAAAAATTTGAATATCGTGCAAAAGTTCATTAATTGCAGTAATTCAACTTAAAAGGTGAAACTAATATATTATATAGACTCATTACAAGCAAAGTAAGATATTTCAAGCCTTTATTTGATATAATTTTGATGATTATGGCTTACAGCTTATGAAAACCCCATATTCAGAATCTCAGAAAATTAAAATATTGTGAAAAGGTTCAGTATTGTAGGCTCAAAGTGTCACACTCTAATCAGCTAAACACCTGCAAAGGGTTTCTGAGCCTTTAAATGGTCTCTCAGTCTGGTTCAGTTGAATTCACAATCATGGGGAAGACTGCTGACCTGACAGTTGTGCAGAAAACCATCATTGACACCCTCCACAAGGAGGGAAAGCCTCAAAAGGTAATTGCAAAAGAAGTTGGATGTTCTCAAAGTGCTGTATCAAAGCACATTAATAGAAAGTTAAGTGGAAGGGAAAAGTGTGGAAGAAAAAGGTGCACAAGCAGCAGGGATGACCGTAGCCTGGAGAGGATTGTCAGGAAAAGGCCATTCAAATGTGTGGGGGAGCTTCACAAGGAGTGGACTGAGGCTGGAGTTACTGCATCAAGAGCCACCACACACAGACGGGTCCTGGACATGGGCTTCAAATGTCAAACGTCTTACCTGGGCTAAAGAAAAAAAGAACTGGTCTGTTGCTCAGTGGTCCAAAATCCTCTTTTCTGATGAGAGCAAATTTTGCATCTCATTTGGAAACCAAGGTCCCAGAGTCTGGAGGAAGAATGGAGAGGCACACAATCCAAGATGCTTGAAGTCCAGTGTGAAGTTTCCACAGTCTGTGTTGGTTTGGGGAGCCATGTCATCGGCTGGTGTTGGTCCACTGTGCTTTATTAAGTCCAGTGTCAACGCAGCCGTCTACCGGGACATTTTAGAGCACTTCATGCTTCCTTCAGCAGACAAGCTTTATGGAGATGCTGACTTCATTTCCAGCAGGACTTGGCACCTGCCCACACTGCCAAAAGTACCAAAACCTGGTTCAATGACCATGGTATTACTGTGCTTGATTGGCCAGCAAACTCGCCTGACCTGAACCCCATAGAAAATCTATGGGGCATTGCCAAGAGAAAGATGAGAGACATGAGCCAAACAATGCAGAAGAGCTGAAGGCCGCTATTGAAGCATCTTGGTCTTCCATAACACCTCAGCAGTGCCACAGGCTGATAGCATCCATGCCACGCCGCATTGAGGCAGTAATTAATGCAAAAGGGGCCCAAACCAAGTACTGAGTACATATGCATGATTATACTTTTCAGAGGGCCGACATTTCTGTATTTAAAATCCTTTTTTTATTATTGATTTCATGTAATATTCTAATTTTCTGAGATTCTGAATTTGGGGTTTTCATAAGCTGTAAGCCATAATCATCAAAATTATATCAAATAAAGGCTTGAAATATCTTACTTTGCTTGTAATGAGTCTATATAATATATTAGTTTCACCTTTTAAGTTGAATTACTGAAATTAATGAACTTTTCGAGTTTCGAGTTTCACCTGTATATACTAATAGGTGTCCACCTTTGTATGAAAGTGTCCAGTTTCAGTTGGAGTTGGGCAGTCATATGTTCCATTCTATAAATAGATATAAGTTTTTCTCTCCATTGACTCATTTTTGGTGGGTGTGGCTTCATCCAATTAATTGTAATGGTTTTTCGTGCACATAGTAGGAGGACATGCAGAATATATCTCTGGTTTTGACTACAAAAATCTTGGGGTAATCCTTCAAGCAAAAAACACAAGGCAGATCTAGATGTATAATTTTCGTAATCTCATCCTTAACACCTTGCCAAAATGTAACTAATTTTGGACATTCCCAAAATATGTGTGAGTGGTCTCCTACTTTCCCACACTCCCTCCAACATTTCTCTGCTTCTGGATTATCCACAAATTTTTATATCACCTGTGGTGTTCTAAAAAACCTGATTTTCGTTTTCCAGTCAAACTCTTTCCAGTTATGACTGTGGATGCCCTTATGACATCCTGTGCATATGTTTACCCAAGTCTCATCCTCTATATGATCATTCATTTCAAACTCCCACTTTGTTTTAATATGGAACGTATTATCTGTTGAATCAAGCAGTAGTCTGCTGTATATCTGCGACATATGTTTTTTATGTAGTGGGTGTTGTTTCTTTATAGCAATGAAATACTGTTCCACATTAGTTGGGGCTTTTTTAATTATTTTCCTTTCCTTATGATTTGTGATATAGTTTCTTATTTGTAGGTATCTAAAAAAAGCATTTGATGATAACATATTTTTCTTTAAGATCAGAGAAAGAGCGCAATGTATTTCCGTCAAAAAGCTGATCAATCATGGTAAGACACTTCTCCGTCCATCTTTTAAAAATAGCATCCCACCGGGAGGGTAGAAACTCAGGGTTATCTGCTATGGACATAGCCCTTGATAGGGTTGCCACTCCTTTCAGTTTTTTCTAAACTGTTGTCCATACTCTCAGAGTTTGCTTAACCCATATATTTGTTATTTTCATCTTCTTCTGAGATTGAGGTGTCATAAAAGCTAGTATTGATAAAGGGGCATTTGGTACAGAGCTCTATTCTATGTTAACCCATCCTGTTTCAACATCATTATTAATCCATGCCACTATCGATGCTAGCTGGGCAGCCCAATAATAATATCTTAAATTAGGGAGACGCAGCCCTCCTCTGTCTTTTCCTAAAGTCAATGTTTTTAATTTTATTCTGGGTCGTTTATTCTGCCATATGAACTTTGATATGAGTTTTTCTAGCATATTAAATGTAGTTGCAGGAATCCATACTGGGAGGGATTGAAATAAAAAAAGCAATCTAGGCAAAATATTCATTCTTATTGTCTCAATCCTACCAAACAGCGAAAGTGGCAACACTTCCCATCTCCTTTTTAATGGTATTAATTAGCTTATTATAATTTGCCTGATACAACTGTGAAAGTCTAGGTGTAATGGTAACTCCTAAATATTTGAATCCCTGTTTAGACCATCTAAAAGATGTTCTATTGTTTAGTTCTACGGGCCAGACTCCATTGATCATAAGTGTTTCTGATTTGGTTGAATTGATTTTGTATCCAGAAATGGATTCATATATGTCAAGGCAATCAAGGAGAGCTGGTATTGACACTGTTGGATTTTCAATAAACAATAGAATGTCATCTGCATATAAGGCAATCTTGTGATCGTTTCCCCCCTCATCAGTTATTCCTTGTATACACCGATTACATCTTATGTGCTCAGCCAAGGGTTCAATGCTAAATGCAAACAAAACAGGGGACATAGCATCTCCCTGTCTTGTTCCCCTCCCAAGATCAAAAAACTCTGAACAACAGGCGTTCACCCTAACTCTTGATTTAGGATTATGGTAAAACGTTTGTATCCATGCAACAAATGTGTCATGAAAGCCCATGTGTGTCAATGTTTGTTTTAAAAATGTCCAATCCAGTCTATCGAATGCCTTCTCCGCATCTAAACTAAGTAACATGGAGGGGACCTGTCTCTTTCCTGCAATCATCTGTATGTTCAGAGCTCTCCTAACAATGTCAACACCATGACATCCACAAACAAATCCTGTCTGGTCTGGTTTCACTAATTTTCTGATATGTTTTTGGATCCTCTCTGCTAAAATTGAGGTTAAAATGTTTAAATCCTGGCAAAGGAGGCTTATGGGCCTATATGCTGAACACTGAGTGGGGTCTTTCCCGGCTTTATGGATAACTGTGATAACTGCCTCAGCCCATGACTTTGGAGGATCTCCCATCCCTAATGCGTAATTATACATTCGACACAAAATTGGGGTTAATTAATTTATGAAAGCTTTATAAAATTCTCCCGGGAAGCCGTCTACTCCTGCTGACTTGTTGTTTTTGAGTTTGCCAATACTTTTATGAATTTCTTCCTCTGTAATGGGATTAACCATTGCTTCAGACGACTCTTTTGTCAATTTATTTAATTTAACAGAATCCAAATTTTTTTACATTTTTCTTTCCTTGTTTGGCTGTTTATCCCCTTCGTATAGTTTTTTATAGTAGTCTTTAAATGCATCTGCAATTTCTTTAGGTTGTGATGTTATAATACTCGTATTTGGATGTCTAATTTTCGGGACAACTCTACTAGATTGGGCTTTGCGTAATTGGAAAGCAAGCAGCCGACTTGCTCTATTACCAAATTCATAATATTTTCTGCTTGTATACCTTAGAGCACCCTCTGCCTTGTAAGTTAACAGGTCATCTAGTTTCTGTCTATTTTGCTTCAATAGCTCTAGTGATTTTTTATTTCCAGATTTTTTATGTTCACATTCCAACCTTCTTATTTCTTTCTCCAATTCCGATCGCTTAAGTTCCCTTTGCTTTTTTATTTTGGATGTAAGTGCAATAATCTTTCCCCTTACTACTGCTTTGGCTGCATCCCATAGCACAGAGGGCGATACAGATCCATTATCGTTTATTTTAATGTAATCAGCCCATTCCCTCTGTATTTCCTCTTTATTTGCTGCCTCATTCAATATTGAGATATTTAGTCTCCAATATTTAAACTGTTTATATTGCCCTAAATTTAGTTTTAAGACAACAGGGCCATGATCTGAAATAGTAATGGGCTCTGTATTGCACTCCACTACTCTATGCAGCTCAGTTTTTGAAATGCAGAAAAAATCTAGCCTAGAATAGCTCCCATATATTTGTGACATAAATGTTAAGTCTTTTTCTTTTGGGTGGAGATATCTCCAAGTGTCGAACAGCCCCAACTCATTCATCATCCCCAGTGCTGTATTTGTTTTGTGTGATTGGGGTCTCTTTTCTGCTGGCAGCCTGTCCATAAATGGGTTCAAGACACAATTGAAATCTCCACCTATCACTACAATACCCTCCGCTTCATCAGCCACAAGTGAGGAAAGTTTTCTAAAAAAATATGGACAGTCTTCATTTGGAGCATATAGATTCAAAAAAGTTATTTGAATACCCCCAATTGTTCCCACAACCATGATATATCTGCCATCTTTATCCTTAATAGTTTTTTCATCTGTAAAATAGACAGCTTTACTAATAAGAATGGCAAACCCCCTTTTTCTCCCTTTACCATAGGATGCACTGAAAACCTGATCCACCCATTCTCTTTTCAACTTTAAATGTTCTAAGTCTGAGAGATGAGTCTCTTGTAACATGGCAACACCACATTTTAATGTCTTGAACTGATTTAGAATTTTTTTCCTCTTTACTGGGCTACCTATCCCCTTCATGTTGTAACTAACACATGTTAAACTTTCCATAGTTATTAATACATTTTATGCCTTTTTTGTATATTGCCACTTTGGGCTGGTCATAAACCAAAAAACAATCAGTTAGTCTATTAAAATGTACACATAAAGCATCACCGCTGTCAAGGAAGAAAGAACAATGAACTTGAACATCATTTTAAACTTTGCCACATCCAACTGTTTGCACTTGACACAAAGTGGATTTGTCCAAATAAAAATAAAAACGGCAACCAGTTCCCGTTTGAATGTGGGCAGAGAGTTGTGACTCGATCTCTCTGGGGAAAAAGTACACCTTGCGTGTTTGCGACCACGCCATTTAAATGGTTCCCTTGTGGGGGTTGCAGCCCAAAGGGCGAGTGTCATCCACTCAATAAGTCTTATTACTTCCGCGTTTATTGAAAAAAAACAACAAAATTAACCAGTCCTAATGTGGCCACGGCATAAATGCCTATCCCCATACGGACTCTATTATAGCCCTCCCGTTAACAAATTATAGTTCTCACCTCACGTTCACTAGTCACGATGAAGGGAAAGAAAAAAAAATAAAATATCTTGCTTGTATATGTTCATGGAAACAAAACTAAATGATCTGCTCTGAGAAGAAAGCTTTAAGCTCTTTTTCTCTGCAGATCCGGAGAGTAGTCATTATCGAAATAAATTCGTCTGTTATTATACATGACTTGTTTTTGTACCCAGGCCTGACGCAGAATCACTTCTTTTACCAGGAAATCCGTGAATTTTACTACTATTGATCTGGGTGGTTCCGTTTTTTTTGGCTTAGGAGCCAGTGCTCTGTGAGCCCTTTCAATTTTTATGTCGCCATTGATAAGAGAGCATAGAGTTAAAGTGAGTAATTCTTTCATGAACTCAATTGGATTCTTCCCATCCTTGCTGTTTTCAGGCACTTGGTAGATTCTTAAGTTATTTCGTTTCAACCTGTTTTGCAGATCATCGCACCTTGCAGATAGTTCCACCTCTCGTTGCAGCACGTATCGAATCACCCTTCCGTGACACATCACGGAATCCTCGCTGTTGCTAATACGTTCTTCGGCCTCTATGATGCGCATTTCCAACTTTGTTATCTGACCTTTCCATTCTTCGACCGATGTCTCTAATCTTATCAGCGACTCCTTTGTGCCGATGTGCCCCTGTTGGTTTTCCTTTCGCAGTTGTTTAAGTTCACCAACTAACTCCGCCATGGTTACGGAGGAGTCGGAGTTAGCCCGTGTCTGGATAGGGCTCGGAGATTTTTTCCTTTCGTCTCTCTCTCTCAAATTATCGTGTTTTGCCCCAGATTTGGCATGTCTGCTAGACGAACTCATCTTTAGGATGCAAGATGTATTTTATTTGCTGAGTTAAATTTGAAATTTTAGTTGGATTAACAATCAATTCGCGGAGACCACGTTTTCCGATATCTATTCAGTCATGGCGTCACCGGAAGTCCAATAGAACAGATTTCATTGCGGTCTCCAAGTTAGCAGGCAGAAATGCCTCTGTTCATTTAAAAGAACCTGCCTCTTACATTTGCAAAATAATCTTTATTGATCAATTTAATCAATTGACAGCCCTAGTTTTTATTTATGCAATCTTTTATTGAATCATGGCCAAAGTCTCTCAATGTTTCATGTAACCTTACGACAACAAGTAGTTTCTCTTTTTTACAGCATTCAACCATGAAATGTTCGTGACTCTCTGGGTAGGGTTAATGCTTAACATATAATTTCAGACATTTAAACATTTCTAAAGCAGCGTTAGTCTCACACATGTCTACAGAATTTAAGCAAACTGTCATAATCTCTTCCTTATTGATTGCGCAAAGGGTTATTGGCAATATTATAATAATATCAACCCTCTTAGGCTGTTCAATAATGGATAACAACGATGTTAATGTTAATATAGGAATATTAGTGCCATTTTTATAAAATTATGCACTTCTTTTGGGTTGTTATGAATTTTTAGAACTTATTTATCTGTAAATTTCTCAATTAAACCATTCATTAGAGCATATACATCTAAACCAGACATGGGCAACATACGGCCCGCGGGCCAGATCAGGCCCTCCACATGGTTTAATGTGGAGCGTTATGTTTTTTCCTTGGATATTTCAGTTAACATGCATTGGAACCTAATGCATCTCAACAAGCATTTAACATACTCAGGGTTGCCAGATAAGAGACGCAACACCCCAGTTTGAAATTTATACTTGCGCATATTGGAAATAGTCTGTCTAATGTTATACTTATTTTGGGCGATCTGGCAACCATGCACACAAGTATGCTTTTTCTATCTCTCGCTTTCCCCTTTGAACAAATTTAGCGATCTGTAGTGCAATATTCTGCTCAAGGAAAAGTGTTATACGGCTACTGTGTCCATTCTTGAGGCTGCTTGTGATGTTTGGTGCTACTTTGCAGGTAAACCTTCTCAGTGATTAAATTAAATATAAAAGTAGATCTCGGCATTATTGACATGCAAGCAAAAGCAAGCCAGAGACGAATATGTATTTTTTATTTGTGCAATTTTTAAATGTTGAAATCCCTTCACACCTGTATGTTAATCTAACTCTCGCAGTAATCATTTGTCAAAGTCATGCAGCCTGTGTAATTCTGTTGTGTGATGAAAGTCAAACCATCGAGGAGACCTGCATCATGACCCTTTTAGCATGTAATGCCGAGTTAACACTACATGATTTTGCAACACATTCTCACCCCGACTCGTCACGTACGGACGCTTCGGGCAGTTTCGTCACATATTGACGCGCCGGGTATACCTTTGGCATCATTTTTCGACGCGCAGGGCGGTCCCATAGACTTCTATGTATCACCGCGAACCGGAGCGTGTAGCGTTGAAATGTCACGTCTCGGGTAAGTTCACGCCGCGAACGGGTGGAGAGTCGAGACCGCGATAAATAACAATCCAAAGGAATAGGCTGCAACGGCCCTCCAACTGGTTTTTGATGTTTAAAACCCTGGACACGTCGTAAAATTACGCCGTTCTACATATCTCCGAACCGGAGCGTGTAGCGTTGAAATGTCACGTCTCGGGTAAGCTCACGCCGCGAACGGGTCGAGAGTCCAGACCGCGATCAATAAAAATCAAAAGGAATACGCTACAATGGCCCTCCAACTGGTTTTTTATGTTTCGAAACCGGACGCGTCGTAAAACGACGCCAAAGGTACACCCGGCGCGTCAATAAGCGACGCCAAGGGGTCCTGCCCGAGCGTCCGTATGTGACGAGTCGGGGTGTGAGTATGTGTTGGATTTTAAGCCGAATTTTCACTCGCTGACAATTTTGCAGAGATTGCCGATAAAAGCCTGAAATCGTGGGCAAATCGGAGCTCAATCCTGTGAGCAATGTATGAACTATCAAAGACCCGATGTCGGCAAGATATCTAGAATGTTAAATATCTGGACCTGGCTGCGACTTGTACCTGCAACAGAACATCAACTAGCATGGCTGCAGTATCAAGAAACTCCAATTGGACTGAAGAAATGGAGGAATAATTAGTGGAACATTGGCAGGAGCACCAGTGCCTATTTGATGTTTCCTCTGAACTGTACCACAACTGGGTGGAGAGAAGCGTTGGAGAGAAATTGACAATTCTCTTGGACAGTCGGGTAAGCAAATAGGTAGATTTTTCAGTAGGATCTACTTTTTCATATTGTAACAAAATACAATATATGAGGCCTTGAGGCGATATAAAACATACACATCATATTCTGAAATGTATAACATATGATCATGCATTTGTTTTCGTATCTCGTATCACTTCTTGCGTGTACTCTGTTGTGAAACGTAATTTAAAGTCCAGGCAGAGTCATCGGGGATTCGTCAATAGTGAAATGTCTTGTAACAACAACCCCTGTTGTGTAATTTGAAAACACCATGACTTCAGTGACAAGACAGACAGTTTTGTAATATGAACGGTACCACGATCCAACGTCTTTGAAAGTCGTGTAGTGTGTAGGAGCCATAAACGGGTAATGTTTTTGAAAAAAATAAGTAAACTCGCCTGCTTTGCAACAAACATTACAAGTTATATAAATTTCCTTTTTTTTTATTAAAACAGAACCCTGATTTAGAGATTGTTAAATTGAATAATAAATTAATAGGGAAGTAGAGATGATAAAATACATTTATAAGCTCAGCCTTTATTCCGTTTTTTAATGCCTGATGGAAAAGTATCTACCTTTGTAGAGCAAAACTTTAGGCAATTGCAGAATAGTCCCATTAGTCACAGACACACTTCAGAAAATTGAGTACACAACTATTTCTGGGCTTAAAAGATACAAAATCCAAATCAATGCAGAACATTGTATCTCAAAAGGAATACAATGTGGCCCCCTATGCACTACTTAAAGCCGGGTGTGGCCCCTTTACCAAAATAGTTGCCCACCCCTGATCTAAACAAATTTATGTTAACTTCACTTCAGTAAAAACCCACACCTCTATACATTGAAACATGAAGAAAATATAAGAATGTGTCATGTGTGCCACCAGATTGCTGATGTCTGGTGAAAAAGGAACAATTACATGACTTGAAAATCATGTTATAACAATAATAACCAGTATGTGGCTGCAGAGACTTTGAGGTCTGGTTGCCTAATGCAGGTTATTTATTGTGGTAAAATAAATTTTAAATAAAACTGTCTGTAAAGTGCATGTAAAAACAAAGGAAAACTGTGGTTGGTTGCATTATATTGAAGCGGACAAATGTCTGGCTATGTAAGACTAACAAGTCTATATAGTCACGTTTCCATCAAAGTTACAAATTTAATTTATGCAGTGCATTGCTAAAATAATTTGCGAAAAAAGCAGCGTTTAGCCCATGTGTTCTAGAAAACAAAATCTTCACTTCCAGGAATATAAGGATATTTGCCAAAATGTATGATATTGGTCCACTGGTTATTCTTTTATGAAACATTTATTCAATCACATGACTTTTTGAGGCAAACTCATGTACATTTTTTGATGCACATTCATTCAGTAAATGTGTTTCCATTGTAATTTATGCACGTCTTTGCATGGAACCAAAATGTGTTTCCATTCAGCATTTCTTTAGCAATATAAAACATTGCATAAAAATACTTGGATGTAAACCCATCTTTAGGCTTGGAAACCCTTAAATTGTATTCTGTTAAAAAGAATAGAATAGAAATATATGTAGCTCTGCTAGTTTATTATGAAAGAGTGAGCAGCTGTGCTTTTAGGAGCTTTCAATTGTGGAGACCCATTCGAGGCTGGACTCTGTAACTTGAAACCAAGGGAGGGGAAACAGAGGGGAGAGAGAGAGAGAGAGAGAGAGAGAGAGAGAGAGAGAGAGAGAGAAGAGAATGTGAGAAAGACTTTCTCTTTGAGTTTAGTGATTTTAAAGAGAGGAAGATGAGAAGACAGGCTCTGCTGACAGTTTACAGGGCTGAAGAAATAAAAGAGGACTGAGACACCGAGAGACATTGAGGGAGTCTGTCAGTGGGAGAAAGAGCAAGGGTGAGAGAGAGAAAGAGAGAGAGAGAAAATGGGTGAGGAGGGAGGGAAGTCAAAGGAGAAGTGATGTCAAAGCAACTGAGCTCAGTGAGTAAACAGAGCTTGAGACTACAGCATGTGTTTATCTGGAAAGCTGCAGGGGCACAGGCAGTGCACATCGCCCCGCAGCTCACAGCCCTGCATCACCCACCTCATCATCTTCCTCTTGCTGGCCCAGGGGACAGCCTGGCCATATGGTGAGTCTGAATCATGTCTGCTTTCACAGAGTTTCCTGCTTTTGTTTTCACAGAGTCAGTATCAAGTGATCTGTCTGGCTCTCTGTCTATCTTTGTTTAATTTGTTGTCTTGATTCAGTGATATTCATTTGAATATAAAGTATCATTAAATACAACAAAACTGCTCTCAGATCATAAAAATGTTCAGTGGGTGGCAAAGGAAATACCAGGTTCTTCAGACTCAGAGCAAGCAAATAAAGTAACACAGAGAGCATCATGACCATCCTGCCAAATTGGTCTCGAGGACTTACAGTTTTTGATGCCCAAACATGTATGGCAAATAATAAGAAGAAGAAGAACGTTCAGTGCTTGGACCCCTTATAACTGCTTACTGTGAGTGAACTGAGGCAATGAATTTGAGAGACAGTACATAATGACTGTCAATCAGGGGATTTTCCTGCCCAATTTCTTCAGAAATCTCAGCAGAGATGCATGATGTGAGTGTTTCTGGATTAGATACAAACATATATTTGCCAATAGGTGATAAGCAATGAGATATAAAGGCAGAGGTCAAACAAGGAAAAAAGTGTGTAATTTCCATCCCCCTCCCACCCCAGAGAGGAAAGTCACATTTTGGAAACTAATATTAGTTCATTTAAAAGTTATGCCTTACCTCATGTGTAGTTACACCAGCCCAACTCTAGCAAAGAATACATGGCCAATTTGTAGAGTGCTTGTGGAGCCCACGTTCAGAAAACACATTCTTTAACACAGGCTAGTTAAGGCATTAAAGACATCCAAATTGGTCTGTGGTTTTCTAAAAGTGTGGATAAAGGAATATTTAGAGCTTCGTAGTGGTTATTCCGAGACCCAGAGGATTGTCATTTTCCATTACTGCTAAATCATTCAGGACTGTGGAATATCCGACAGATGCACTAAAGTGTGAAGCTTTGGAATCTTTTAATGCAATCTTTAAGCCTTACATGTTGAAATTTGCTAAGAAAATTACTAGTAATATTGTTAGCAAAATATACTGCTCAGTGCTCAGCCTGTTGTGAATCTGGACATCAGGATCTAGTTACAGTCACAGATGACTGTTAACCCCTGAAGGACTCAAGTGAACTTTCAAGACAGAGTGAGTTTGCTTTTATATGAAGTACTTTTCTCTGCGTCAACTTCAAAGAGGAAGGCCCCTTTTAAAGGCAACCCAGGCACAGTTGCTCCTTGAGACAAGTGAAACTCAATGGGTGTGGTGTAGAAGTGTAGTGGTTAAGACACAGGCATGTTAACCAGTGGCTTCTTTGATTCCTACAAGAAGCAAGTCATCACCATTGCATCCTTGAGCAAAGCACTCAACCCCAAGATACTCCAGGGGACTGAACCTGTAAAACATTCATGGCACTTGTCTGTGGTGTCCTTGTGTGAAAGTGAAGACAAAACAAACTCTACTGACCATTGTGGTGATTAAATATATATTGTAGACCTCCCATGACATAATGAATAAACAGTTACCCCAATCCCACTGTGGATGTATTTTAAAAAGCTTTTTACTGTACTGCTTTTCTTATGGTAAGGTATGCAGTCTGCTTAAATACAGTTTACCAAACTTTGCAGTGACTAATGCTCATTAGAGATGTCATATACCGTCCAATACTGTGCTCATGTACTTGTACTAATACTGGGAAAAATGCTCATATTCCAAGAACCGATACCATATTTAAAGACGTCAAATGTCTTTAAATAAACATTCAGCGCACAAATGAAAATCACGATATGTCCTAGTGCAGGGGTGCTTACACTTCTATGGAATGAGATCTGCTTATGTCATTATAACAAGGTCAACCATACAAAACATACACATAGTCAACAGTGAGATTTGCCAAATCTCTACACAGATTTTGATACCTCAACAAATAATAATATTTATGTTTCAATTATGTAAGCATTGTTTAAAGTTCTCAAGTAATTATGCAAGACAAATCAACAGTCTGTAATCAAATAAGAATAATGAAACAAATGAATAAAATAATAAAATAAGTAAATACAAACAAAAGCAAATAAACAACAAAACCATTTGAATTAGGAAAACTGCTCTTTTTACAGCTTTTAAAAAAAGTTACATTTACACTTTAAGTTCGACTTTTGATACAAATCGGATTTTTGTCCCACTGTTATCAGAATGAGCCTTATTGCCAAGTATGCTTACATAGTGTCACGATCCCCCTGTTTCACTTGTCTACTGTCATAAACTACACTTCCCATAATTCCCTGCCCTCATCACTGCCCATGCACTTCATTGTTCTCACCTGCATGTCATTTAGTCATTATTGTGCTTGTGTATTTAAACCCTGTTTGTTCTCCAGTCATGGTCGGTAGTTGAATGTAGATGTTTGGATTTGTTTGTTCTTGTGTAATGTTACCTTGCCCTCCGTGGATGTTTCTCCAGTCTGTTTACTCTTTTGATGTTTTTCGTGTTTTCGTTTTGTTTTCCCATCGTGGACGTTTCATTTGTTCCAGCCTTGTTTGTCTTTATCTTTTCAATAAAAACCGCATTTAGACCCTCACCCCTCTTCTGCCTTCACCTGCCTTCGTAACAGAACGACCGACCAATAATGGATCTAGCGGTGCAACAGGCAAATTATAAACTGCTCTGCCTCATGCAAAAGGACCGCCCAGTTGAGGATCACATTCACGACTTCCTGGAGCTGGCGAAGGTAGCGGCCTTCCCGGAATACTCCCTGGTGGTATTCTTCAGGGCAAATCTGAACAGTTCACTCAAGGAGCGGTTGCCACCTGCGACTCGCCGCTGGACTATCCTTGAATTCGTGTAGGAGACTCTACTAGTCTGCGGCTCGCCGTTCACTGTGGGCGTAGTTGAAGAGGGCCCTACCTCTCCTCCCACAGTGTTCACCCCCAGTCTTCCATGGCTCGTCCCTCCATGCCTGCCATGGCCAGTGAGCCAACGCCCACGCCTGCCTCGGCCAAAGAGCCAGCGTTGCCAGCTTCATCTGCCCGGAGGAGGAGGAGGAGGAGAAGAGGAAAGGCTTCTGTTCCCAAGTCTCCGCCTGCCACGGTCAGCGAGCCAGAGCCCACACCTGCCACGGTCAGCGAGCCAGAGCCCACACCTGCCACGGTCAGCGAGCCAGAGCCTACACCTGCCACGGTCAGAGAGCCAGCGCCTGTAGCCTCGACCGTACCAGTGCCAGTGCCTGTAGCCTCGACCGTCCCAGAGCCAGCGCATCTCGAGCCTCCCAGGGCTCCGCCTCCCTAGCCTCCCAGGGCTCCGCCTCTCGAGCCTCTCCGCCTCCTGAGCCTTCCATGACTCCACCTTCCACGGCTCGGCACCCAGAACTCTCCCAGACTCCACCTACCACGGCCCTGTCTCCGGAACCTACTACGACTCTGCCTCCTGAGCCTTCCGTGGCTCTGCCACCTGAGTCTTCCAAGGCTCCGCCCTCCATGGCTCCGCCACCTGAAACTTCCATGGCTCTGCCTACTATGACCATCAGAAATAATTGTAGAATAAAATGGTATTGATTATACTTGATTAATGTATACTTAACTTGATAAAAATACACCACATATACCCCCTCTGTGACTTTCAGACCTTCACATATTTAAGCATGCGCGTGCAACTGGTTCAGCCTTGTTTTTGGTTGTCACAGTTATGTAGAGTGTATCAAACAAAATATTCATCATAATTTTAAGAGTTCTTGCTGGTAGTGTAGATGTCTTCAACCCAGATACTTTGCGCATCGTAGAGGGTCACCCTTTGGTGTTAGCTAGAGGTTAGCTAGCACTTACACCCAGGGCGTGGTTCTTCATATCTTCTTATATATTCATTGGAGGAATCAATTTCCTCCCAATTTGGTCTTTCTGTCCATCCAGAGTAGTTGCCATTGCATTGGGCCATTTACATTGATCAATGTCATCTGCTTCACTGTTGCTCGAATCATGAATGATTTTACCAATGGTAACACACAACAGAATATTATTCCATCCACAATGTTGTTATTCCAAATATTATATTAATTTTAGCTAATTGTGCACCCCATTTCTTAAGCAATCTATTTAAATTGCTATAAACAAATCAAGCTATATACATTTTTTGTCACCACCATGTTTTCTTTTTTCCATTCTTCGTTATTATTAAAATGTACATGAGTTCAATAAAAGCACTTGCATACAAAGAAGTTCGTTGCACTTCTTTGTATGCAACGGTTCTCAAAACTTTACCCCAAAATCAATCTATAATTTATCTTCTACACAGGGTGTGATCCCCTAATAACACATTGATAGAATGCTTGGTATTCATCGCTGTGATAAATTATTTTAATCAAGCAGTCGGGTTGAGTGGCACTCACAACTTCGGGCAGGTACTTGTAGACCTCCCTTTTGATGCTTCTAGCCTAAAAGCATCCATCCACTTCCTTAAACCCATTTCACCCTTCTTGGGCATGTTTTTAGGGCGTTGAAACCCTGTCTTAGGTTGCTCTCATTTTGCAATTGGAGAGACTTTACCAGTCATTGGGTCCTCACCTCTTGTCACTGGAGAATTTTACCCATCATTGGGTCATCATCGCTTGTCTCTGGTCTCAATACCGCTCAGTCCTATTATCCAATATTTAATAATCTGGTATCAGTAAACAGACATTTCTTTTGTTTCAGGAAGTATCACCTGAGAACCATCACAGCCAATGGAACTGCTTAAACATGGAGACAATTCATAATATGGTTAAATTTACAAAGCGTTATTCAATGTTCAACAATCTCTTGAAATTGTCCAAATTAAAAGTAAAATGCAACAACTGAACTCATTTACAGTTCACTAATTTCCATTCAAGTTGTTATGTTTTCTCCTGTAGCAAATGTCACAAAAGACCTTGTCTCTTGGTGAAGACTAACCATCAGAACAAAACAAAATACAGGGTAGCCTCTGTCAGGCTACTGTATGCCTCTAAAATTGTATTTTCATGGATTTAAATCAAAATAGAATGGAAGCACAGCGTTGTTCTAGCAGGAAGACTAGCAGCTGTACATCTTCACATCATTAGCTGGGTAATTCCTAGCCAATCGCATGTAAGCCATTGCTTTATAAGTCTGCTCACAATCTATCACATTGCTGTTTCAGTTTGCTAACACGGCAAATCGACACGTTTCAACCTCTCCAGGCCACAGGAGAACCAGTGCACAGAACATCTCTGGAAGCCCGCCTTCCCTTTCCAACGACATCATCACTTCATCTCAACTTCTGCCAACAACAAACCCATGGGGAGTAAAAAACCAGCAAACCTTATCTTCACCCATATCTCATTCATTTAGGAGATCTCTCTCAATCGGATTGCACGACCCGGCACGGAAGGAGCGTGCTGCACACCAAGTCTCTTAAATCATCGGCTCAGGCAGCAGCTGGTTTCCATCAGAAAGTCATTTTCATATCCATCAAACGCCTTCAGATTTAGTCATGGTTCTAGGCCTTCCGTTGCCATGCTGCCTGTTCATTGTAAAGTGGCAATGCTGTCTGTTCATCATAACGCATCCGCATCAATATCAAAAGCCAGTATTTCATGTCAACTGCGCATTCACTCTCATAGTAATGGCAGGCAATCTCGCAATCTCATGATGGCAACTCGGTCAAGGTTCATTCACATGCCATTCACCATGCGCATGTCCAAGCATTCCCCATCGGGGAATTAAGATAATAATTCAGCCATATCATCATGTAAAGTCAGTGTTTATTGTATGGGGGTCCCATTACTCCATTCAGTAAGATATCCCCGTTTTGCTGGCCGCCTTCGCCCAAATTACGTAAAGGGTCCTTTCCAATACAATTTAACATCCCTATGCCCTACTTACTAGGAAAGACCAAGCCCATGATGTGGGCATTCCGAGGGAGCATGGCATCACAGTTTAACCAGTCGATGTGCGCCCCCCTTTTTCAGTACAAACCATGAAAATGACATACCTGAACTTAAATGGTTGTATTTACTGGACCCTTTGGAGTATGGACACAGTTGTAGTATCATTTGAAAGACACTTTGGGATTTATTTCCCAACTTTCAGAATTAATATACAGTATGTTGTTATTTTTTTAATTTGGAGAACTATGAATTTATAGTAATGGAAATATTTTGTGCTGAACATGTTTTTATACAAACAAATTGCTGTTTCTGGAGGATTGCAATCACGCAACAGAGATCGGATATCAAGGTTGAACCCTCAGACCTTTGAAAAGATGTACAATTGGTTCACATTAATTATATAGATGGTAAATTATATATTAAAGTAAGCAGAGTGACGTCACTCCCGAGTGTGAACAAATGCGTATCAACAGGTTAATATAGCTTTCACCAAAGCCTTGTGTAAGGGCATGGTGAAATAAACAACTTATTTTGTTCGACACAACATTTCGAGAGATATTCACCGAGCGCCTCCAAGGGCGCATTAATGCCGATCCATAAACGCAGCATTTTCTTACTCTATACGTACTTCCACGTTCTCATCGCAAGCACGACAACGCACTTCTGACACCGGGGATCTTCAAGCATTCGGGGCTTTATCCATGTTCCTAACAGTCATGTCAGCCCAATTACATTACTTTTAAGCATCAAAGCATCTCAATATGAGCTGTTCCCTTTTAATGCACATGGTCAGGGACGTTACATTTTAGTAGCAGGTAAGTAGGTCTGTCAATCACTGGATAAATCCTGTGCTGAGTCACGCTCATTAATATAATCTGTTACCATTGAAGGAGACCTAATAAGTCCCAGACGTCTCCAGAATGTGTCTGCAAAGTCTCAGCTCAAAATACCCCATGGATCATTTACTATACCCTGTTATAAATGTATCTTTAGGGTGGAATCAAAACAAGCTGATTCTGTGCATGTCTCTTTAAAGGCAAATGAGCTGCCGCTCCTCGCCCCCTTTCTGGAAGAGAGCCGTGCCATTTCAGCCCCTGCTTAAGACACTACAGCAGCAACAAATCAGAACCAATATGATTGACAGCGTAAATACCGGAGTTCAGCCATATACGTATGAATATATATGTAATATATATAGATAGAGAATATATATTTATATAATATATACAGAATATTTATATCTGGTCTCCACGAATGCAGTCAGAGACAATGGTAACCTTAGCGCATTAGCCATGGAATCAGCTATCAAGCACATTCGGAAAGGAGATTTGCTAATATTCACAAAATATAAAGCAAGATACTTGCATATTCAGGATGTAAAGCTGAGACTCGAACAGTTGGTACTGATCCATGCTTGATAATCACATTTTGAAGACCCAGATTTATATTGACACATATGTGACCCGTCACGGAAACCAGTGACACAAGTCGGCAGCACAACTTGTGAGCAAAATGAGAAACAAGTGTTTTTTTCCAAAATTGGTGATTTCCGCTTTTTTGCAGAATCTGTTAGTTGAGATCATGAAGAAGCCTCTCCATGTTTGAGATAACAGTATTGGTATATTTAAAAGCGTACATTTTGAGGTTGAAATCGGCTTGTTTTTCGGAGATTCTAGCATGCAGTAGGGGCGTGTCATTGTCTGTGTGTATTTCCGTACTGAATAGCCGCCGGCGCTTTTGCCCCCGCCTCCCTAACAGCGTGGCTACTTATTATGCAGCTCTAGCCGGCTCTATCTGATATCAAAATTCAATGAAGATGGATGCCGCAAAAGAATGTCGCGAGACGAGCTGAACCGTGGCGTTACAACGAAAATGTTTTGAAGTACTTCTTCGACAAGCCGGATGCTTATGAACAAGCGTTCACTGATTCTGAAGACGATCTGAGCGACGATGAAAGTGGCATGATAAGACTGAATAATATCCCTAATCTACAACTGAGCGAAGATGAAGACGAGGAAGAATGTATCGGACTGGCGTCATGCGAATTATTGGACATTTAGAGGCAAACAGATGCACAGTGCAAACTTCGGAGATGGTTACATCCACAAAGAAGACCCCGACAAAGAGAAAGTGTGCCCGAACGACTTATTTCATTGGAGGCAACGAGATCTGCAAGAATACTTTTCTGTTTCTTATGGGGTGAGTTTCCATAAACATCAAAGTTTGTCGCTTTTTTGTTCATTCTAAGAACACGTACACGTTATCTCATGTTTAGTCCATGTTTACAGGGGAGCTTTACAGGGGTATGGCTTATCTAAATGAGATGTAAATGAGCCCTATTGTCACTCCCAGCAGCAGAGAGAGGTGAGAACTGCACAATCTTTTGAGGCCGTTTTCTCCCCTTTTAGCTTTTTTGAGTGCCTACCTTCAAATGGCCACAACTTCTCCAAATATTTTCAGATTTCCATGTGTTACAAATCGTTGGAAAGCTTGGAGACTACACTTTCAGAATCTGTGAATAACTCAAAATGCCCCAAAACCGACTTGTGTCCCTACTTTCCGTGATCGGTCACATATTCACAAAGCAGTCCAGTGTAAAATGATTTGCACAAACATACACACATTTTGTATGTTTTGGGGCACATTTCCTTCAAAAACAAAACTGTCCACTGCGGCTCTGATGCTGGGAGTACATGAGACTCCCATGTTCACTTTTACAGCCAACAACAAAACTCTTACGAAGCGGAGACATGATTCTTCTCACTCTATTTGCTCAAGCTCGAGGAAGGAAGAAAGGGAGAAAAAAAAAAAAGGGCCACATCTCTCGAATTTCTAGGCATCACGTTCCATTCTCTAAACACGCAAGCTTCCTGCCTAAAGAAACATGACAGGATCAGGTCTATTTACACGTCATTCTCTGGTCAGTTTGGGCCACCTCAATTTTGCCATTCTTATCATTCCTCAAGGCCACTCCTTCGTTTCCTGCCTCCCCACACTAGCTCATTCCGTAGACAACCTCTCCAATCGACGATGGCTGCCGCGAATCTCCGGATGACATGTGCCTATTCATGGACGCGGCTCCCTCCACAGGACTCGGGGTTACTTTCTAGGATGATGGTTCACAGGAAAATGGACAGAATTATACTTTTTCAATATAGCTTCCTACGCTCCATCCACTCTCTTCGAAATTAATCCCATCCTTAGGTAATTTCGTCATTTAATGTATTTAATACATTTTCTTGATCTGCAATCCCTGTCTCGATGAGGCTCAGCTGAGGGAAGAAAGATATGACACAGAGACTCAAGCTATCAAATCCTTCCACGTTTATTCATATAGCACTTCATTATATGGTCCAGCAAAACAACATTCCACTATACCCTCCAATGAAATGGTTCTTTATCCTATATGGGTAACATATATGATTGAGTACAGGAATGGGATATACATTCCCAGAGCAGCTGCATTTCATGATGCTACAGCAAGCTACATCAACAAGAGAAGTTTAAAAGAGGCCTTTATTATTCCACACCCACCGTCACGGCCAGCGTCATATGGGTTTCCTTCAGACACGCAAACGCTTCATGTGACAATTCTGCAGTCATTACTATACATCAATAAAGGCTGGTCCCCCTCGAACCATCAAGTTCCTTAAGAGACGTCTGACATGGCAGAGCATTTCCTGCAACTTCATTATCCCAGCCAGACACATCCCTGGGTTTTCAATGTAATCTCTGTCTCCCTCCCTCGTTTCGCAGGAGTTCCACAGACCAGCTCCTACTGGCACCCTTCGAGGTATACTGGAATCCACAATGAAGATGCTTGGCCGCCGATCTTCCCGATCATACCTGAAATGGTCAACCTAACCCAAATCATCAAACAAGCTCAACTCTCCATCAGCCATAAGCTCTCATGCATATCTGGTTGTGGTTGGTGGCTCTCTCCCAGCATATCCGATTCAACTCAAGCACGCCCACTGTTCGCAAGGATAGCGCATAACTATGTCTACCCCCCTTGCCAGGGCTTCCATAATCTCAACATGATTCCTTTGCATGGGTATTGCACAAGCCAGCCGGTGGAAAGCTGGCACCATAATGGGATATCCTTCAACAGGGTATTGCACGACAACATCGTCATTATCGTATGGCTTTACGCACGTTGCCCACCTCTCAGCAAAGATGCCAAACAACTCTTCCCTCGTCGGAGGGTTCTCATAATCAAATGGTGTATCTTTCAAAGAAGGGACCGCACACAACATTGCCATTATCGTATGGCTTTACACACGTTGTCCACCTTCGGCAAAGATACCTCAAACATATCTTCCCTCGTCGGAGGGTTTTCATATCAAATGTCATCTTTCAACGAAGGGACTGCAAGCAACGTTGCAATTATTGTATGGCTTTACGCACGTTGCCCACCTTCGGCAAAGATAGGCCTACCTCAAAACAACTCTTCCCTCGTCGGAGGGTAATCATATCAAATGTCTTTCAACGAAGGGACTGCACGCAACGTTGCCATTATCGTATGGATTTATACACGTTGTCCACCTTTGGCAAAGATGCCTCAAACAACTCTTCCCTCGTCGGAGCGTGTTCATATCAAATGTCTTTCAACGAAGGGACTGCACACAATGTTGCCATTATCGTATGGCTTTACACACATTGTCCACCTTCGGCAAAGATACCTCAAACAACTCTTCCCTCGTCGGAGGGTTTTCATATCAAATGTCGTCTTTCAACAAAGATACTGCACAGCAACGCCAGCCTAATGTAGGGCCGCATATCACGCTGCTCACCATAGGCAGATTCTGCACAACTAGGGGCCTAGACGGAGAGCCCAAAATCACACCCAAAAAAAAAAAAAAAACTTTCCTATTGCAAAGGCTTCACACAACCATACCAGAGATATCGCAAATTTCATGTCAATTCTGATGCTCACATCTCTTATTTTCTCCTTCTCCAGAATGAACGCCTAACACAAGACCTGGTTCGTACCAAACCGGATCATCTCTTTTGGGGGTAGTATACTACTTTCTCTCTTTTTGGGGGTAGGCTCCTCGCCCCTGCCTCCTATCTCCGGCAGGACATGACGGTTCCAGGTACAACTCCCTCGGACCACCGGACGGGGCCTACGCCAAACAGAGAGACATTACTTTCTGTTTTACATTTATCAAATAAATGGCATCTTAAACTTCACTCAAGCCTGCGTTTCTTCCCAATAGAAAATAGCTTACTAGAAATAGACACTTAATTAATTCCTTGTAGCACTCATTAATCTTTTTCTTTAAAGTGAGAGTACTCTGGAAAATTTAGGGAAGTAACCAATCCAATATGTAACTCTTACTTTGCCATTACATTTTAATATTTAACCTTCACATCAACAAATTAGCGGTTAGATGCTGGATTTAGACCCTCAGAACAATTTGGACATAGGTATTGATCCCATGGATGGCAGTTGGAGAATCAAAAATCCAATTAGTTATATAAGACTGAAATCAACTTATCCAGAGAAATATAATCCACATTTGAAACGTCAATTCAGTATTGATTACCAGCATTCATAATAGTAGGAAGGCCAATCATATAACAGCACACATACTGTATTTCTCAGTCTTTTTTTCTTTTCTCCGGATTTTCTCCTGCAATATAAGCATCTTCAATAAATCATCTGGCCCAGCAATCTGCGATGGTGAGAGACTGGTTCCAGAATGAGTTATTGAAACGACTTAAGAGAAACAACAGAAAGAGTAAAACATAGTTAGTATCAACGGCACACACAGAATAGACACATGAACATGAAGTTATTTATAATATTCAATTTAATCTTAATGTTTCTCCATGAGTTTCACCTAGTACCAATTACCAGTTTTTCCTTTAGCATTATCAATATTTTTACAATCAAATACACCACATTTTGGGACTTTAAGTTTAATCTGGCATGATTGGTCACAGAACAAACCCAAGAAAAAACTTCTCAAAGCAAATTTGAAAAGTAGAGAACATGAAATTATCTAAATCATTCTTAAATGTATTTTCTTTAATTCTAGTCTCAGTGGCAGCTCTCAGTGTACGAATGATCAACCAATGCCTACACTGTATATATAAAACAAGAAATAAAAGAAAAATATCTAATCTTAAAAGAATCTGCTATCTATCTTTTCTAAATTCGGGGTGCCCCTTTGTTTGAGTGGAGACATCAAGAGAGACAAGATTTTTTAGTACAGGGTATAACCCCTCCTGCTCACTCTCCTTACAGAGTGCAGGATCTTTTTCTATTCAGGACCTTGCCATTTTACCCTCCCCTGCATCCCTCAGTATTTTCTGGCCTGTCTCATATTTCTCAGTGAATTTTATCCTTCCTGGACATTGGTAGCTCTTTCTTTGTTCTTTTTATTTTTTCCTGTTTTTAGTTTTTACTCTTATATTTTTATTTATCATTTTTTTTTATCAAAAATGTCTAAAAAAATTTCCTTATCTTCTTCTATAACATGCACTTTAAATATATAAATTATTATACCCCATACATGCATAAATTTCCTATATGTTTGTCAATTTACTTTTAGGATCAGTCTGTAACGCTTGAGCAGAGAGGCAGACGAGGAGATGCGGATCCAAATGCAGTTAATAATTTATTAAATAAACAAGTAAACACAAAAGGAACAACCCTCAATGGGGAAATAAAACTGAAAACTAAACACGATGAACACAGAACTCAGGCAGGGAACACATACCAGGCTAACAACATACCTCCATTAACAAACAACGACTGACAGAGACTGAACAAACAGACAGGGTTTAAATACATAAATGTGGGACAAAGGGGCCAATGAACAAACAGGACTCAAACAAGATAACAAGGAGATTAACAGAAACCAAAGGCAAATTAACAAGGGCAGGTGAAAACAATGAACAGTGAACATGAGGGAAAACAAGACTGTGGAGCTACAAAAGGGACAAAAATGGTAAACAAAAGGGCAACAGTGGAACAAGACAGGGTATACATAAAAGAGCCCCCCCCCCTCAAAGGATCGGCTTCCAGACGATCCTAAAAACCCAAGACAAAAGACAGAAAACCCACAGAGAACAAAATGATGGCACCGGGGGCAGACAGACAGACCAGGGGGGGCACAAGAACAAGGAGGCAGTCCAAGGGGCACAGAGGGCAGGCAGGAAGTCCAAGGGGGCACAAAGGGCAGGCAGGAAGTCCAAGGGGGGCCACGAGGGGAAATGAGACAGTCCACGGGGGCACAAAGGGAGATGAGACAGTCCATGGGGGCACAAGGGGCAATTAGGCAGTCCACGGGGGCACAAAGGGACAGGTTTAGGAGGCCGGGGTGGTATTGACCGGGCAGGGACAGGTTTAGATGGCCCGGGGGCTGGCCATAAGGCAAGGGCCGGTTCAGGGGGCCTGGGAGGGGGCCACAGGACAGAGGCCGGTTTTGGTGGCCTAGGAGATGGCCGTGGGGCAAGGGCCGGTTCAGGAGGCCTGGGAGGAGGAGTGGCCACTGGGGAGGCCGGCGGAGCCAAGGAGGACCTCTGAGGCGGAGGCGAGGGAGGCTCGGGAGGCGAAGCCGAGGGAGGTGATGGCTTAGAAGGCTCAGAAGGCGGAGCTGAGGGAGGCTCAGGAGGCGGATCCGAGGTAGGCGGCGCCGTAGGAGGCTTTAGGAGCGGAGACCTGGAAGGTTCTGGGGTCTCTGGAGGCGGAGCCGTAGGAGGCTCGGGAGGCAGAGCCGTAGGAGGCTCGGGAGGCAGAGCCGTAGGAGGCTCGGGAGGCAGAGCCGTAGGAGGCTCGGGAGGCTCTGAGGGCGGAGCCGTAGGAGGCTTAGGAGGCGGAGCCGTCGGAGGCTTGGGTGGCTCGAGAGGCAGAGCCATAGGTGGCTCGGGAGGCAGAGCCATAGAAGGCTCAGGAGGCAGAGCCGTGGGAGGTTCTGGAGGCGGAGCTGTAGGAGGCTTAAGAGGCTCTGGAGGTGGAGCCGTAGGAGGCTCTGGAGTCTCTGGGGGCAGAGCCGTAGGGAGCTCTGGAGGTGGAGCCGTAGGAGGCTCGGGAGGCTGAGCTGAAGGAGGCTCGGGAGGCGGAGCCGTGGGAGGCTCGGGAGCTTCTGGAGGCGGATCCCTGGAAGAGCTAGGAGACGGGGCTGAGGAAGGCGCAGCCGGGGTTGGCTCAGGAGGCGGGGCCGAGGAAGGTGGCGCCGTAGGAGGTTTCAGAGGCGGAGCCCTAGAAGGCTCTGGGGTCTCTGGGAACAGAGCCATAGGAGGCTCGGGGGGGTGGAGCCCTGGAAGGCTTGAGAGGCTTGAGGGGAGCCCTGGAAGGCTCGAGAGGCGAAGCCCTGGAAGGCTCGAGAGGCGGAGCCCTGGGTGGCTCGAGAGGCCTGGGAGGTGGAGCCCTGGCAGGTTCAAGAGGCTTGAGGGGCAGAGCCCTGGAAGGCTCGAGAGGCTTGAGGGGCGGAGCCCTGGAAGGCTCGAGAGGCTTGAGGGGCGGAGCCCTGGAAAGCTCAGGAAGCTCGGAAGGCGGTGATCTGGAAAGCCCGGAAGGCAGAGCTCTGGAAAGCTCGGAAGGCAGAGCTCTGGAAAGCTCGGGTAACTCTGAAGGCGGAGCTCTGGAAAGCTTGGGTAACTCTGAAGGCGGAGCTCTGGAAAGCTCGGGTAACTCTGAAGGCGGAGCTCTGGAAAGCTCGGGTAACTCGGAAGGCGGAGCTCTGGAAAGCTCGGGTAACTCGGAAGGCGGAGCTCTGGAAAGCTCGGGTAACTCGGAAGGCGGAGCTCTGGAAAGCTCGGGTAACTCGGAAGGCGGAGCTCTGGAAAGCTCGGGTAACTCGGAAGGCGGAGCTCTGGAAAGCTCGGGTAACTCGGAAGGCGGAGCTCTGGAAAGCTCGGGTAACTCGGAAGGCGGAGCTCTGGAAGACTCGGGAGGAGCCCTGGAAGGCTCGAGAGGCGCTGGCTCTAGGACGGTCCTGGCTACTGGCGCTGGCTCTTGGACGGTCACGGCCACTGGCGCTGGCTCTTGGACGGTCACGGCCACTGGCGCTGGCTCTTGGACGGTCACGGCCACTGGCGCTGGCTCTTGGACGGTCACGGCCACTGGCGCTGGCTCAGGGACGGTCACGGCCACTGGCGCTGGCTCAGGGACGGTCGAGGCTTCAGGCGCTGGCTCAGGGACGGTCGAGGCTTCAGGCGCTGGCTCAGGGACGGTCGAGGCTTCAGGCGCTGGCTCAGGGACGGTCGAGGCTTCAGGCGCTGGCTCACTGACCTCTGAGGCGACAGGTACTGGCTGGGTTACCGTGGTATGTGCCAGTTTGGGTTTGCTGGCCGCTGAGAGCAGAGCCAAGAGGGGTTTAGGGCACGGGGCCGCGGCAGGCGGAGGCTGGAGAGCAGAGACCTTTCCCCTTCTCTTCCTCCGGGCTGATGCGACTGACGAAGCTGGGACACTGTTCCTGGTCAGCGTGGCCTCAGGCTCACTGGCCGTGGCTGGCGTGGGCGCAGGCTCGCTCACCGTGACAGGCGTAGGCTCTGGCTCGCAGACAGGGGCAGGCGTGGGCCGTGAGGCGGAAACCCGTCTTCTTTTCCTCCTCTGGGCGGAGGAAGTTGACCCTGCTGGCTCATGGACGACGACAGGCGTGGGGGCGAGCTCGCTGACCGGTGGGGCAGGTGAAAGAGGACGAGCCAAGGACGACTGGAGGGTCACCGCCGTGGGAGTAGAGGCAGGATCCTCAACCACACCCACAGTAAGCAGCGAGCCGCATACCAGAAGTGTCTCCTCCATGAACTCGCCGAGCGTCCAGCCACGCGTCGTCGTGGGCAACCGCTCTTGGAGCGAACCGGTCAGGGTAGCCTGGAAAAACACCACCAGGGAGGAGTCAGGAAAGTCGGTGGCGCCCGCCAGGTACAGGAAGTCCCTAATGTGATCCTCCACCGGGCGGCTTCCTTGCTTCAGGTCCAGGAGGCAGCAGCTTGCCCGGAGAACCGCTGGATCCATTGTTGGGTCAGTCGTTCTGTAACACTTGAGCAGAGAGGCAGACGAGGAGATGCGGATCCAAATGCAGTTAAGAATTTATTAAATAAACAAACAAGTAAACACAAAGGAACAACCCTCAATGGGGAAATAAAACATAAAACTGAAAACTAAACACGATGAACACAAACAGAGAACTCAGGCAGGGAACACATACCAGGCTAACAACATACCTCCATTAACAAACAACGACTGACAGAGACTGAACAAACAGACAGGGTTTAAATACATAAATGTGGGACAAAGGGGCCAATGAACAAACAGGACTCAAACAAGATAACAAGGAGATTAACAGAAACCAAAGGCAAATTAACAAGGGCAGGTGAAAACAATGAACAGTGAACACGAGGGAAAACAAGACTGTGGAGCTACAAAAGGGACAAAAGTGAAAACTAAGGAGTACAAAAGTGACAAAAATGGTAAACAAAAGGGCAACAGTGGAACAAGACAGGGTATACATAACACAGTCTTCATCTAGATTTTAGTTTTTATTCCTTCACTGTTATTTTTATTTGGCATATAAAAATGAAAAATTATTTTAACACCATTAATTTAGATAAATCAATCAATTTAGAGAATAAATGTATATCTTATTATTTAAATATATTTCCTTCTACACTAATCTTCACCGGCAATATCTTGAAATTTTTCCAATTTCTTTCACCTTTACTTTTTAATACACAACGTTCATACAAGTCACTTCTTTATTTATTAATTTTGCTTTCTCATTTCTTTGAGATTTTACACAGTGTACTTCTAGATTTTAGTATTTCCACTGGAGTTTTACCTTATGTAATATAACAACACTTATGTTAAATACAACCTTTGTTTAAATTCCAATTACTTAGTTGACTTTAGTTTAATGCAATACACTGGACTCAAAGCTGTATTATTTGTCCAGATAATGTGATTTCCCAAATGGAAATCAATCACTTTACAGTTCTTTATCATTTAAATATTCTTACTTCTCACTTTGATATAAACTTTAGCTCTAAGCACAGTTTATCTCTTGAATGTACAAATTATCTGTATGAAGTCAAATTAATTTCTATGCTACAGTCTAGTTTAGGAGTTATGATCTAGCACAGTCCAATCAACAGCTGCTAGACTAAAGACAGCCAAGACTACATTTTTTCCAGTCAGTTAAGTGTTAACCATTTGATTTTTTTTAGCTCATTTTGTTTTACAGCTATGTTGTCTCACAGATTTTATTATTTTTCTTATTGTTAGTTTATACTCTATTATATTTACCCTTCTATATATATCTTTATCATTGGTTTTAACTCCACTATATAACCATAATATTTATTTTGAAGTGCCCTCTCTGCCTGTAATTTTCAGCTCTCATCTACCTTATATATTGATGGAAGGTTGAAAATAGCCTAAATAGATTTTCTTTGCTGTAAATTCCATATATACTCCTCATTGGTTAAGCAGCAAAGGCTGACTCTCTCTATCTGAATCACAAATTCAACAGTTTGAAGAATGGTCAAACAACCTACAAAGCCAATATTTTGGAAAATATTTTGTTTTCTCTGTGTTAAAAAAATTCCTTTCCAAAGTTTCACAAGACAGGCTTTCATTTCCAACATCCATTCAACATATAAAAGACAAACTTTCTTTATTAGACAACATTTACTCCATTGATTGTATTCCTTTTAATTTTTAGGGCTTATATTCACACTTGTCCCCTTATTTATAGGGCTCATATAACGTCCTCTGAGTTCCTTTTATTGTTCATACATTCTTGTCCTGTACTAGACTCCTATCATACACATCCATATGCAATCGCACTACACACACTTTCAAACACAGATACAGATACTCTCACAACCACAGAAATGACCACACTTTTTTACAAACACAAGGCCTTTATAAACACAGAGCTCTCAAAAAATACAATACAATTTTAAAACGCAATTATTATTATTCCTATCCTAAGTAACCTGCAGGATTTATTTTAATTTTTTTATTTGTTTTATTCTTCCTGCGATGGACTGGCGACCTGTCCAGGGTGTCCCCCGCCTTTCGCCCAATGTTAGCTGGGATAGGCTCCAGCCCCCCGCGACCCTGTACACAGGATAAGCGGTTGACGATGGATGGATGGATGTTTTATTGTTTTGCCTACCCGTGCAGACCTCTTTCTAATATAGCAGAGTGGTATCCATAGGACTTTTCTTTTTTGCCTACCCATGCAGACCTCTTATTGCTATGCAATAGAGCGGTATCCATAGGACTTTTCTTTTTTTGCCAACCCATGCAGACCTCTTATTGCTATGCAATAGAGTGGTATCCATAGGACTTTTCTTTTTTATTTTTTTGCCTACCCGTGCAGACATCTTATTTCTATGCAATAGAGTGGTATCCATAGGACTTTTCTTTTTTTTGCCTACCCGTGCAGACCTCTTATTGCTATGCAATAGAGCGGTATCCATAGGACTTTTCCTTAAACTTTATCTGCCTTAATTTACTGCTATTTCATCTAGACCCTTAACAGTAAATTAAAACAGATCATTGCATGCAATTATTTCTTCTGGAATCAAAACCCTTTTATTTATTCTTATTTTATTTTCCATATTTAAATTTAGAAGAGCTTTTTGAGTGTTCTTACCACCACAGGTAAACTGGCAAGCAACACAAACTATTATATAAACAAAAATGCTTAACTTTTAGTTGGCCACCTGTTTTTGTGTTTCTCGTCCACCCAACCCACTGTGGTCACTCTTCTGACCTGTTCCATCCCATCCTTGTTGCATTTGTAGTGGTTTCTGCCCAATTTGTGAAAAATCACTCAAAGTCTTTGGGATTTTGATTTCAGAAGAATAGACTTTATTATCATACAATAAAGCCGAGTTGCCTGCAGTACAACTGAAGCATCTCTGGGGTTTCATTCATTTAAATAAACGTCCTCTAACAAGATGGGGCTTATACATTCCAAAAGTGTCACCATTATCCATCATCCTATTCTTTGACTCTGGTCTAATTATTTTAAGAAGTGGACAGGAGACACCTGTGGAAGAGCCTCACCATATATTCTCTCAGCAGTCATGAGAGCACATATGTGAGGCTATTCCTGTTCCCGCACAGGCCTCTAAAAACACACACACAGAGTAAAAGACCTGCTTGACCACCAGAAATAATTGTAGAATAAAATGGCATTGATTATACTTGATTAATGTATACTTAACTTGATAAAAATACACCACAGTACCAGTTGCTGAAAGATAATAAACACATTGTCCCCCCCAAAAAAACAGGTATTGGTATTACCGAAAATAAAGTATTGATAATTGTATCTGTACTAACTTTCCAAAAAATGGTATCAACACATCCCAAATTGTACTATATTCCACCTCAAGAATAAAGTTTTGTTGATGTTATTATTCCAAAATGTCTGACTGCTCACTATCTCACTTTTAACAAGATTAACCAAATAAATAAATGAACATTGATTGGAGTTTAAATCATTTGTATTATCTTGTATAGTTCACAGAGTGATATGAAATTTAGGAAAAGTGACTCGCAATACCAGCATGACTGCTCTGAAATCACTTTATATGTGCAGTTGTTATTCACAAATATCAGACCACTAGATGGCATGATCGACCAATAAGAATTTAGTTTTCCAATATTATTTTTAATATAGGTTAATAATTAATATTGGATAAAAAATATTTATATTATTATATTCCAATTGCAATAATGAAGCAATAAGGTATGAGAGACTAAAGGCGAAAGTCACGGCTTAAGGTGGTGCAGGCGCTCTGCATTACATCGTGCCTGCAACCCCTTCACCAATGACTAAATTCACAATAAATTCAAAATATGGTGCATTGAGGGCCTTATTGTATTTTTTTTATGCTTAAAACATACAAATATTAAGGACATAAATGTTTATTAAATTAAAATTTTATTTTTGAAGCAAAATCATTTAATGCCATCCTTCTGCTAGAAGAAATTATTTTTTCTTTTGTTTAACATCCTCAGCCTGGATATATAAAAAAGGCAGTTCTCACTTAAACACATACAGACACCCCCTTACTGCTGCCCCTTTTCTTAAGCAAGCAACACACTCACAAAAACACACATGCATGCATAGAGAAATGAGGTCGCCTGTTGATTAAATCAGTGCACAGGAATGCATTCACTGTTTGTCAGCTTTTTACTTTGAGTTGAATTGACCATTGCTTAACCATGATGGACGTTTTCTTATTTTATGCATTCCACATCTACTTGAATGTGTCACACTTTGTCTTGTAAACCCACAAAAATTTTGTTGTTCAGAAAGTTTGGGTTTTCAGTGGGAGGGGAGACTTACTGTAGACATAACACATGTCAGCTGAGCACTGATGTCATCCAGCTGCAGAAAGACATTCTATTTATTGCTGGCTGGTAAATTATCCTGAATAATGTCAGCACTGAGATTGTGTGGAGGTCAGGTGAGGTAACACTGACATGCAGCATAGCGTATAAGTTACACATGATCAGTGCTTAAGTAGACTTAAATGAATGACTTTACATTAGATGTAAATGTTTGTGATGGTTAAAAGGTCATGATTTGCAAACCCAACATAATAAAATCCAAAATTTTCTGGTTACATTTTGCCACTTTTTAAAATAAAATAAAATATTTAATAGATTTTTTATTTGAATGTGAGGTCTTTCTTATCTGAAAAGGTATACACAATATTATGTATTTTTTCAGGACACATCTATAGAAACAGACCAGAAAGATCACTTGTGGTCAAAGTATTTAACAAATATATTGTACCAATACTATTGTGCTGTTTTAACTGTAGTTCAAAGCAAAACATGACTGCAGATACTCAAAAAATATATCACAAATCAATTATGTTAAAATCTCCAAAACTAAGTCAAATCAGTCAGGGCTTGCGCTTCCCAAAAGCATTGTAAGCTTAAGTAGATCGTAGAAACTGTAGGGCCTCATGTATTCAGATACAAGACAAAGGCATGCCTAACACAGTCGTAAAGCCTGACTGAGGCCCACAAAAACAAAGTCATAAATCTTACTGATAAAAACCGCGCCATAATCAAACAAAGGGAGTACAAAACAGATTACAGCTCCCAAGAAGCCTTGCTCACTTTACAACTCTGTGAACTCCTATTGGATAAGGCACTCAAAAGAACGCACCTCAACTATGATGTCATCAGGAGTAGAAATACCGCGAAAATCGTTCTGTACATTGTTGCCAACTTAGCGACTTTTTTTAAAAAAAGCGACTAGTGACAAATCTAGCGATTTTTTGGACAAACCTTACCAACTTTCCAAATTCCAAATATCGCCAGTACTGCAAGCGTGAGGTCTTACTTCCCCACTGCGTCTGCTCTGTTCAGTGAGCGGCTGAGAGGAGCAGCACATTCCGTTGACTGCACGCCAGCGGACATAGACATGAATGAGCTGCGCATGTGCACGCTGTGTTAGCAGAAACCAATCAGTGATCACATAGCAGCTGCCTTCTCCTTTGTTTTAATTCAAAACATTTAATTTGACCGTTTTTTCTTGGCATGCGCTTATATTCACTACTAATCAGAGTTTGAGTTCATTCCGGTTCGGTTTCTGAACTCTCCGACTTCAGATCGTATATTTACAGACTCTATACATTTTACTTATCCAAACACAACAATAAACCTTCTTCAAACTCATAAACATGTAACGTTAGCTAAGTTCTGTTCCGTTCCGTTGTCTAACAGAAAATATGTAATTGAGAACCGTTTTACTGGACATTCGGCTATATACTTATATAAAAACAGTATGAGCACGGTTTAGGGGAGATAACCGTTATTATAAACTGAAGTACGCTACAGTACCGACAAATTAGGCAGAATGCAAATACGACGCGATGACGTCATTAATATGCTAATGACGCATGACGTCAACTGGCGACATTTAGCTACTTTTCGAGCAGGCTTTAGCTACTTTCCATTGAAAATAGTTGGCAACACTGGTTCTGTACCTCGCTTCCAGTGACTTCGCCCGCCGTGCACAGACGCAGTCCCACTGCTCTCAGGTGTTGCCTCGTTGCAAAAGGAAGTAACGTGCAGGCAATACAATCTCCATCTCGCTGGACGAGTTGAGATTACATTGTGTTCCACCGAACACTTTAAAGGATCCGAAAGAAACCGCCGAGCAATCCGCACCTTCATCCGTTTGCCTGCAGAAGTGAAGAAAGAAGGATCCCCTTTCCTCTTCATTCAAGTTAACGTCGCTGATTTCTCCGACAGCCGCCGAGAATCAGCAGCCGCCTGCCGACAGAGCGAGATAACGGTCTCCCGTCAGTACTCAAGCCTCAAGGAACCGAGTCGGAGTCGAACGACGGATGAACATACGTTCTACATGCGCCCTCAAGCGATTCAAGAGGTTAACGTCTGGGCAGAGATAGGATGTTTAGGTGTGTTATGCTTGTGGATCAAGTTTATTGTTTGTACAGTTTACAGACCACGGAGTCCGCTCATTTGTTGCTAATAATAGTCAAGCTATTGATGTAAACTGTTATCACAAAAGAGAGTTTTCTGTGTTTTAATCCAACTACGTTGGACTGTTGTGTTTTTACGCCATCGCGAATGAGACCGGCAAACTGTTTATCCATAACAGTTGCCTTCTCTCCCACGATCGCGAAACCGGCTTCGTCGCAGCCACTTTCTCTCTCTCTCTCAATTCAATTCAATTCAGTTTGCTTATTGGCATGACAAAAGTACATTTTGTATTGCCAAAGCTTTTTAAAACAACATATAAAATAGTTTAGAACAATTGAATTTGGATTTGATCAAGCAAATATAAAGGAAAAACATTGAAAAACATTAAAGAAAAACAGATAATAAAAATGATTATGATTAATTATGTTTCAAGTTAACTTTAACTGATGAACTATATAAACTGAATTAAACGTTATCTACATTCATGTGTAGCGAGAGGTTTGTGGTGTGAGTGGGGGGTTACATTTTTAATAATACATTTATAGATGTTCATCCTTTAGTCCTGGTTGTCCCTCAGGAGATGACAGGATGCTACATATCTTGCTGCTATATTTGCACATTCAGCTTTTTCGCCGAGAATAAAAGGGAGTTTTTCAGATGGGTTGCAATTATTAAATTGGGGAAATACTTTGATAATTTTGGGATAATAATGCTTTCTGGTGATTTCATATTTTGGGCATTCTGTGAGGAAGTGCAGCTCTGTCTCCATCATTCCCAGATGGCATTGGGAGCAGAGTCTCTCCTCACGGGATACCCATGTCTGTCTGCGCCGCCCCATCTCTACGGCCAGACTGTGCTCGCTGAGTCTGTACATCGTCAATGCTTTTCTTAAATTCACATCCGTCACCGTGGTCAGGTAGTTTGCCACAGTATACTCTCGATTTAGTGCCGAATAACATTCCAACTTGTGCTGATTTTTAATGGTGTTTGTCCAATTGGTGACGTATTTGTCTTTTTCTTTGTTTATAATTTGGTTGGTCCGAATGATTGTGAGTTTGTCCTGAGGTCGTCCGATCTCTGCAGGAGTGAGGTCAGTCAGTCTCAGCACCAACTGGCAGAGGGGACTCCTCGCCCCGCTCAGCTCTTGGTATTTTAGGGCTTTATAACGGTATGTGTTGGGGTCACTTCTCTTTAGGTGTTTCCAGAATTTGATGGCTCTTTTTTGGATGTTTAAAAGGAGAGGGTATTGGCCTAATTCTGCCCTGCATCCATTGTTTGGTGTTTTTCTTTGAACTTTGAGTATTCTTTTGCAAAATTATCTTTGATAATAATTAATATTCTGTTAAATTTGGTGATTGTTGATTTAAAGGATTTAAAAAGCTAACATTGATCAATGTTCTATTGATTTTAATAATTAATGATTATCTATGATAATTATTAATTATTGCTAATAACCAAACCTGTTCCTAAACTGTGAGCCCTACAAAACCATTGGCACCAGTAGTCTCTACGAACATCTTAAGCTTGCGATGCTTTTGGGAAACGGCACCAGCTGTAAATGTGGTCAAGTTCTTTCTTGAGGGGGTCAAACTAGCACTCAATAATTCACTGATTCACAAGGGGAAATCAAAATCAAATCAAAATCAAATCACTTTATTGTCACACTACCATGTACACAAGTGCAACAGTACGTGAAATTCTTGTGTGCAGTTCCGAGCAACATAGCAGTCATGACAGTGACGAGACCAATTACAATAAACAACACAATTTACATATCAAATGTACACATACACAACACAATAATTATATACAATGTGCAGTATACAATTGTTATGTATGCCTTGTCTTGTTTCACTGTTGCCCTTTTGTTTGCCATTTTTGTCACTTTTGCATTCCTTAGTTTTCACTTTTGTCCCTTGTGTAACTCCATAGTCTCTTTGTTAGCTTTCGTGTTCACCGTTCATTGTTTGCACCTGCCCTCGTTAATTTGCCATTTTGCTTCTGTTAATCACCTTGTTATCTTGTTTGAGTTCTGTTTGTTCATTGGCCCCTTTGTCCCATGTTTATGTATTTATACCCCGGTTCTTTGTTCAGTCCTTGTCTATCGTTGTTTGTTGTTAGCCTGGTATGTGTTCCCTGCCTGAGTTCTCTGTTTTGTTGCCTGAGTTCTCTGTTTTGTTGCCTGAGTTCTCTGTTTGGTTTCATCGTGTTTAGTTTTCAGTTTTATGTTTTATTTCCCCATTGAGGGTTGTTCCTTTGTGTTTACTTGCTTGTTTACTTAATAAAGTCTAACTGCATTTGGATCCGCATCTCCTCGTCTGCCTCACTGCTCAATCGTTACAGAACGATAGACCACACACGGATCCAGCAGCTATACGGGCCAAATGCCGGCTGCTCAACTTGCAGCAAGAAGACCGTCCTTTAGTAGACCACGCTCTCTACTTCCTCCTCCTGGTGAGCTTTACAGACTTCCCGGACTCAGCATTGGTGGGTTTTTTTAAGAACAGCTTAAACCCCTCGCTGAGGGAGCGGGTGCCACAGGCAACGCCCGGCTGCACTCTCCGCGACTACCTGGAGACGACTCTACTAGTGTGCAGCTCACCGCTCCCTGTCACACCAGCCTCACCTGTCAGCGAGCTACCCCCCACGCCAGTGGCGTCAATTGAACCCGCACGGTCAACTTCGTCTGCCCGGAGGAGAAGACAGGCTTCCGCCTCCCGGCCCACGCCTGCCCCGGTCTGCGAGCCAGAGCCCACGCCTGTCACTGTGAGCGAGCCTGCGCCCACGCCTGTCACGGTGAGTGAGCCAGCACCCACGCATGTCACTGTGAGCGAGCCAGCACCCACGCATGTCACTGTGAGCGAGCCAGCGCCCACGCATGTCACTGTGAGCGAGCCAGCGCCTACGGCCTCTACCGTCAGCGAGCCTGAGCCCTCTTCAGCCATGGTCAGCGAGCCTGAGCCCTTGCCAGCCACGACCAGCGAGCCTGAAGCCACGCTGACCAGGAACAGCGTCCCAGCTTCGCCAGTCGCATCAGCCCGGAGGAAGAGGAGAAGGGGAAAGGTCTCTGCTCTCCAGCCTCCGCCTGCCGCAGCCCCGTGCCCTAAACCCCCCTTGGCTCTGCCCTCAGTGCCCAGCGGACCCAAGCCGGCGCATACCACGGTAACCCAGCCAGAGCCTGTCGCCTCAGAGGTCAGTGAGCCAGCGCCTGTAGCCTCGACCGTCCCCGAGCCAGTGCCTGTAGCCTCGACCGTCCCCGAGCCAGCGCCTGTAGCCTCGACCGTCCCCGAGCCAGCGCCTGTAGCCTCGACCGTCCCCGAGCCAGCGCCTGTAGCCTCGACCGTCCCCGAGCCAGCGCCAGTAGCCATGACCACCCAAGAGCCAGCGCCAGTAGCCATGACCACCCAAGAGCCAGCGCCAGTAGCCATGACCGCCCAAGAGCCAGTGGCAGTAGCCATGACCGCCCAAGAGCCAGTGCCAGTAGCCACAACCGTCCAAGAGCTAGCGCCAGTAGCCATGACCGTCCAAAGGCCAACGCCAGTGGTCGCGCCCGTCCAAGAGTCAGCTCCTCTCGAGCTTCCCAGTGCTCCGCCTTCCGAGCTTTCCAGAGCTCCGCCTTCCGAGCTCCCTAGTACTCTGCCTTCCGAGCCTTCCGAGCTTTCCAGAGCTCCGCCTTCCGAGCTTCCTAGTACTCTGCCTTCCGAGCTTTCCAGAGCTCCGCCTCCCGAGCTTCCTAGTACTCTGCCTTCCGAGCTTTCCAGAGCTCCGCCTTCCGAGCTTCCTAGTACTCTGCCTTCCGAGCTTTCCAGAGCTCCGCCTTCCGAGCTTCCTAGTACTATGCCTTCTGAGCCTTCCGAGCTTTCCAGAGCTCCGCCTCCCGAGCCTTCCAGGGCCCTGTTTCTCAAGTCTCTCGAGTCATCCAGGGCTCCTCCTCCCGAGCCTCCTAGGGCTCCGCCTCCCAAGTCTCTCGAGCCTTCCAGGGCTCCGCCTCTCAAGTCTCTCGAGCCTTCCAGGGCTCCGCCTCTCAAGCCTCTCGAGCCTTCCAGGGCTCCGCTTCTCAAGTCTCTCGAGTCTTCCAGGGCTCCTCCTCCCGAGTCTTCCAGGGCTCCGCCTCCCAAGTCTCTCGAGCCTCCTAGGGCTCCGCCTCCCAAGTCTCTTCTAGGGCTCCTCCTCCTGAGCCTTCCAGGGCTCCACCCCTCAAGCCTCTCAAGCCTTCCAGGGCTCCGCCCCCCGAGCCTCCTACGGCTCCGCCTCCTATGGCTCAGCCTCCTACGGCTCCGCCTCCCGAGCCTCCTACGGCTCCGCCTCCTGAGCCTCCTACGGCTCCGCCTCCCGAGCCTCCTTCGGCCCCGCCACAAGAGCCACCCTCGGCCTCGCCTCTGGCGCCCCTCCCGGCTCCGCCTCCGAAGCCTCCTTCGGCCCCGCCACAAGAGCCACCCTCGGCCTCGCCTCTGGCGCCCCTCCCGGCTCCGCCTCCGAAGCCTCCCTCAGCCTCGCCTCCGACGCCTCCTAGTTCCTTCCCGGCTCCGCCTCTCCCGGTTCCGCCTCCCAAGCCTCCCTCGGCTCCGCCTCCTGGGCCTCCCTTGGCTCCGCCTCCTAAGCCCCCCACGGTCCTGCCTATGCCTCCTTTGGCGCCACCTCCCAAGTCTTCTACGGCTCCGCCTCCAAAGTCCTCTTTGGCTCCGCCTCACGCGGCTCCGCCGGCCCCTATCCTGCGGCCACCACCCAGGACCCCCAAGCCTACCCACATCCCGTGGTCAACTCCCAGGCCTCCTGAACCTGTCCCTGCCCTGTGGCCAGCTCCCAGGCCTCCTGAACCTATCCTTGCCCTGTGGCCAGCTCCCAGGCCACCTGAGCCCATCCTTGCCCTGAGGTCAGCTCCCAGACCTCCTGCACCTGTCCTTGCCCTGCGGCCAGGTCCCAAGCCTCCTGAACCTGTCCTTGCCCTGAGGCCAGCTCCCAGACCTCCTGAACCGGTCCTTGCCCCATGGCCATCTCCCAGGCCACCGAAACCAGCCTCTGTCCTGTGGCCTCCTCCTAGGCCCCCTGAGCCGGCCCTTGCCTTATGGCCAGCCCCTGGGCCATCTAAACCTGTCCCTGCCCGGTCGATACCTCCCTGGCCCCCTAAACCTGTCCCTTTGTGCCCCCATAGACTGCTTGCCTGTCCTCTCGGCCTCCTTGGACTGCCTGTCTGCCCCTCTTTGCCCCCCTGGACTGCCTGTCTGTCACTCGTTGCCGCCTTGGACTTCCTGCCTGCCCTCTGTGCCCCTTGGACTGCCTTCTTGCTCTTGTGCCCTCCTGGTCTGCCTGTCTGCCCCTGGTGCCCTCATTTAGTTTTTTGTGGGTTTTCTGTCCTTGGTTTTTTGTTCTTTAGGATCTTCTGGAATCCGATCCTTTGAGGGGGGGCTCTGTTATGTATACCTTGTCTTGTTTCACTGTTGCCCTTTTGTTTGCCATTTTTGTCACTTTTGCATTCCTTAGTTTTCACTTTTGTCCCTTGTGTAACTCCATAGTCTCTTTGTTAGCTTTCGTGTTCACCGTTCATTGTTTGCACCTGCCCTCGTTAATTTGCCATTTTGCTTCTGTTAATCACCTTGTTATCTTGTTTGAGTTCTGTTTGTTCATTGGCCCCTTTGTCCCATGGTTATGTATTTATACCCCGGTTCTTTGTTCAGTCCTTGTCTATCATTGTTTGTTGTTAGCCTGGTATGTGTTCCCTGCCTGAATTCTCTGTTTTGTTGCCTGAGTTCTCTGTTTGGTTTCATCGTGTTTAGTTTTCAGTTTTATGTTTTATTTCCCCATTGAGGGTTGTTCCTTTGTGTTTACTTGCTTGTTTACTTAATAAAGTCTAACTGCATTTGGATCCGCATCTCCTCGTCTGCCTCGCTGCTCAATCGTTACAACAATACACACAATATAGAATACACAATATACAATAAGTGGGAGTATATGATAATATATAAGTAGTTGAATTGAGGAGAATATGTTGACAGTCCAGTGTGAGATTATAGATTAATAAAGTGCAGTGCTAATTATTGATCCTGATAGGTCAAGTGTTCAACAGTCTGACTGCTTGGGGGAAGAAGCTGTCATGTAGTCGGCTAGTGCGGGTCCTGATGCTGCGATACCGCCTGCCTGATGGTAGCAGTGAGAACAGACCATGACTCAGGTGGCTGGAGTCTCTGATGATCCTCCGAGCTTTTTTCACACACCGCCTTGTGTATATGTCCTGGAGGGAGGAAAGCTCACCTCCAATGATGTTTCTGGCAGTTCGCACCACCCTTTGCAGGGCTTTTCAGTTGTGGGCGGTGCTATTGCCGTACCAGGCGGTGATGCAGCCAGTCAGGATGCTCTCTACAGTACTAGTGTAGAACCGTGTGAGGATGTGGTGGTTCATTCCTCAGCCGTCTCAGGAAGAAGAGGCGCTGGTGAGCCTTCTTCACAATGGCCTCAGTGTGGACGGACCATGTGAGTTCCTCAGTAATGTGGACACCGAGGAACTTGAAACTGCTGACTCTCTCCACCGGTGCTCCATTAATGGTGATGGGGCTGTGTACTCTGTCTTTTCTCCTGAAGTCCACTACAAGCTCCTTGGTTTTACTGACGTTGAGGGAGAGGTTGTGCTCCTGACACCAGCGTGTCAGGGTGCACCTCCTCTCTGTAGGCTCTTTCATCATTGTCAGTGATCAGACCTACCACCGTCGTATCGTCAGCAAACTTAATGACGGTATTGGAGCTATGTGTTGCCACACAGTCATGCGTGTATAGGGAATACAGGAGAGGGCTAAGAACACAGCCCTGCGGGGCTCCAGTGTTGAGGGTCAGTGATGAGGAGGTGTTGCTGCCCATTCTAACCACCTGACGTCTGCCTGACAGGAAATCCAGGATCCAGCTGCACAGCGAGCTGTTTAAGCCCAGAGCCCGGAGTTTCATATCAAGCTTGGAGGGCACTATGGTGTTGAATGCTGAGCTGTAGTCTACAAACAGCATTCTCACATATGTGTTTTCCAGATGGGAGAGAGCAGTGTGTAGTGTAGATGCAATGGCATCATCAGTGGAGCGGTTGTTACGGTAGGCAAACTGCAATGCGTCCAAAGAGGTGGGCAGAACAGAGCAGATGTAATCTCTGATTAACCTTTCGAAGCATTTGCTGATGATGGGAGTCAGAGCAACAGGACGCCAGTCATTTAAGCAAGTGATTGTGGCTTGCTTCGGTACAGGCCCAATGGTTGATGTTTTGAAGCATGTGGAGAGGGACAGATTGAAAATGTCCGTAAAAACACCAGCCAGTTGATTCACGCACGCTCTGATGACACGGCCCGGAATGCCGTCTGAACCCGCGGCTTTACGGATGTTCACCCGTCTGAAGGATCGGGTTACATCCACAACAGAGATGGAGAGTGAACCAACCTCTGTAGCGTCAGCCTCGAATACTCTCTCCACGAGGGCTGTGTTATTGTCCTCAAAACGAGCATAAAATGTATTAAGTTCGTCCGGGAGAGATGCAGCAATGTTCATGGCGGAGTCTTTATTCCGTTTGTAGTCCGTGATGGTGTTAATTCCCTGCCACATACTTCTAGAGTCAGTGGTGTTGAACTGACCTTCAAGCTTGTGCCTGTACTGGCGTTTGACTGCACTGATAGTGTTACGGAGGGCATAACTGGCTTGTTTACGCTCCTCCGCGTTAGAAGAATTAAAAGTGGAGGTCCGCGCGAACATCACCGTTAACCCATGGTTTCTGGTTGGGGTATATCCGTATTTTTTTGGTCGGAACAACATCCTCTACACACTTCCTGAAGCTGTCAGCGTAAGCCTCGATGTCGTCATCAGAGGCGGACCAGAACATCTCCCAGTCCGCGTGATCAAAACAGTCTTGTAGCGCAGAGTCTGATTGGTCCGACCAGCACTGGATCGTTCTGAGGGTGGGTGCGTCCCGTTTCAGTTTGAGCCTGTACGCGGGCAGAAGCAGAACGGAATTGTGGTCCGATTTGCCAAATGGGGGGCGGGGGAGGGATTTGTAGCCATCCCGGAAAGGAGAGTAACAATGGTCTAAGACCCGGTCCCCTCGTGTGTTGAACTTTATGCGATTGTTTTGAAGTTGGCTTTGTTAAAGTCCCCGGTAACAATGAACGCAGCCTCAGGGTGCGAGGTTTCCTGCTCACTTATACTCCCATACAGTTCCCTGAGTGCCCGGTCTGTGTCGGCTTGTGGGGGGATGTACACAGCTGTGATGACCGCTGTGAATTCCCTCGGTAGCCAGAATGGTCGACACATAAGCATGAGATATTCCAGGTCAGGAGAGCAGAAAGACTTTATGAAATGTCCATTCCTCTGATCACACCATGATTTGTTGATCATAAAACATACACCACCACCTCTGCTTTTACCAGAGAGGTCTTTCGCTCTGTCCGCTCGGTGCACAGAAAAGCCCGTGATTTCGATGGCCGAGTCTGGAATCTCCGCAGCCAGCCAGGTTTCTGTAAGGCAGATAACACAGCAATCTCTCGTCTCTTGTTGGAAGGAGATCCGCGCTCTCGGCTCGCAGAGCTTGTTGTCCAGAGACTGAACATTTGCCAGTAGTATACTGGGTAGCGGGGGTCGATTTGCACGACGTCTTACTCTGATGAGAATGCCGGCTCGTTTTCCTCTTTTCCTTCTGCGTTTCCGCGGCCGAGCAGCCCAGACAAAGGGCTCCGCCGGCGTGTTTGTAAACAGCGGGTCGGCATTAAGGAATTTGAAGTCCGGTTTTCGATGTGTAATTGTAGAACCAATGTCCAAAAGCGTTTGTCTATCGTAAACAATAAGGCAGACAACATCCAAGACAAAAAAACAAAGAACTGTAAACAAAACAAACAATAAACCACAGTGTTGTATCGGAGCTCGCAACGCAGCAGCCATACTCGGCGCCATCTTGAGCATGTCTTTTGAACTGAACATAACTTGGAGACATGCCACAGTGTCAATATGGGATCAAGTCTTTACAGTGCTCACTTCACAACTGCACATACAATCTGAAATCATGTAAAGTAATTATGTAATTATTGAATACTTTGACTACATGGTATAAAGTATTTGTAAAGCATTAGTTTATAGTTAATTGATCATTTATAAACTATTGTTCCTAAATTAATAAGCTACATACAAATCATTTGTTATTTGTTTATATTCTCTGTAGCAAATTATGTTTTATTTAAGTTAATTTATAGACAGTCTGATAATGTTTTTTTACATGAATAAGGCATGAATTCATAATAAATAAAAAATTATATATGTAATTAATTGGATTTACATTTAAATGTAATTAATGTATTTGTTTTAGTAACACTTACTACATTTACATTTATGCATTTGGCAGACGCTTTTATCCAAAGCGACTTACAGAGAGCCCTTATTACAGGGACAATCCCCCTGGAGCAACCTGGAGTTAAGTGCCTTGCTCAAGGACACAATGGTGGTGGGTGTGCGGTTCACTATTACTATTACTATTAAACAAATTATTACTTAATATATAGTTTGTAATAAAGCATTGACTAATTGCTAACTAAGCATTTTGCATGGCCTAACCTAAAGGAAGAACTGTATTCAAATAGATCTGTATTTATTAATGATCCATTTTAGAGGTCGACCGATATTGTTTTTTTCAGGCCGATGCCGATGCCGATCTTTTGAAATCGGGGTCGGCCGATGGCCGATTAATGCAGCCGATTTATTTTGGCCGATATGTGCTTGTTTTTAACCTCTTATTTGAACCTTTTATTTGAAAGATAAAATGTAACACAAATAATTACTTAAGATAGACAAAATTTCTCAACAAATACATTTATTGAACACTTGACACTTAAATTAAAAATGTATAATGTAAAAACATATTGTATAAATAATGTATAACACATATATTAAATAAACAAAGCAGGTGTTACGAACTGCTCCGAGACACGAAGGTTGAGATCCAAATGCAGCTTTAATTAAGGGGCAATCCAGACACGTAATCCAATATTCAGAGCATCCAAGAGAAGCACAGGCATAACTAGGGATGGGTATCATTAAGGTTTTAATGGTATTACTATCTTACCGATACTGCTTATCGATCCGGTACTTCAACTGTATTCTTAACGGTTCTTTTGTTATAATATATATATATATATATATATATATATATATATATATATATATATATATATATATATATATATATATATATATATTAAACAAAGATAAACGTTAAATAGGCACAGTGATTTAATTTCAGGAAGGTCTACTAACATTACTGTTCAGGTGTGGTCTAAAAAGAAATCTAATAATCTAGTAATCAATTGTAAAATAACACTGCATAGTTTATCATAGATAGATTAATGCTTATTAATGCAGAAGTTATTCATTCAAGAGCTGTAAGTGATTTTCTCTTTGCCTTTTGTTGTTTGATTCGCAGTAATGGCTCAATCGTCAGCATGTTTATTAGGATGCTTCCCCTTTAAGACCGAGTTCAGATCTAATAGACTCCTGATGCAGCATATTTTCTCCCAACTATTTCCATAACTACGTCCATTTAAGACATAAACTGTGTTTAAGTGAATCTCCAAGCCGGTCGTTTAGACATATTTTTGTGTATAGTTGTTCATTTAGACACGCACATGAAACCCAAAGTAGCCTATACTTTGCTTGTCTCGTTGCGATGTGTTTCGGAGCGCGCGCCGCCTTGGGAACGGTATCTTTTGCGCTCTTTTTATTATTAAACGCGTCCCGCAATTTAGCAACAGTAGTTAGACTGCATTTTACAACAATCACCGATCGTGCTGATTCTGACGTTAAGTTTGAGTTTTAGGGAGAAATGTCACTGCACCGCTGTGAAGGGAAGGAAGTTGTGCTAGACAGAATGCGGCTTATGTATAAATATTCTTTTTATAATCTTTGGAAGGCGAAATATAAAATGAAATCAGACTAATATCACAGATCTAAACCAGGCTACGTTTGAATGTTTAGTTCTGTCACTCATTTAACAGGGCTGTGTTGTGCTCGCTGTGCGCGAGATCTCTCTCTCTCTCTCTCTCTCTCTCTCTCTGACTGCGAATAGCTAAATTGCATCACAGACAAATGGTTTCATAGAATTATTATACATAGAAATGGCTGGCGAGATAAAATAACTTTCTCTTTATAGCAATAATACATGTATTTTCTTAATTTCTCCAGTACCGACAGCAGAAGCAATAACGTCCGAGCTTACCAAAGCCAGTCCTTCAATAGCATATAGCGCGTTGGTATATTTTTTATTACTTATTTCTCTGCATTGAGTGACAACCCTCTCAAATATAAGACACACAAACAGAACAAATAAAAGTCTCAGATTCACTGTCTGTAATTGCAAAATTCTTGCTTACTTATTGTGACATGATAGCAACCTTTCTGCTGTGATAATGCAACTTCAACTATGCTATCAATATCCGAATGTCACAATAGTAGCCGAATGTCATGTCGCGTTTTTTCTCGAAGTTGGCAGTAAAATATCAAAAGTTGTTAATTAAATATAAAGAAGTTATACAAATTTAATCCTTACTGTTTTCTCCAAGGAACTCAGCTCCTTCCTTAGGCACTGGATGAGGTCTGCTCACTCTGCTGGAAAATGACTCTAGGGGCAGTGTGCGTCGAACACGTGTTCCACAACAACACTAGGCTGCCCACAGATGCGCCAGCCTAATAATCGGCTTGATATACTTGGATATTGGCCGATGCCGATTATGTAAAAAATTCTAAAAATCGGCCGATTAATCGGTCGACCTCTAATCCATTTGTCCATTATCATAAACTTGTCCCTGAGATAACCATCTCCACAGCATCTCAATCACAAAGGCACAAAACAGACAGGAAAGCTTAACACAAAAACAAACAAACAAACAGACAGACAGACACAACACAAAAGTCTTAGGAAAAGTGAGAGAGGAAAATAAAAAATTTATTAATAGATCCTCTAATTGCTCAAACGCCACTTTAGCATTTTCCATCCTATTAAGCTTTATAAGCAGACTTGTTCTTATTATTGCGAATTAAAATTAATATTATTGCCAATTAAAATTGTATTCAGTTTCACAAGTGGACCTACAATAAATACAGTATGTCATTAAATTTAATCCGATCCCACAAGGAAAGTCCACAAATCCTGCTACAGTCCGTGCGCACGCTCTGGAAACAGCCAGCATGTCACTACGGTCAAATGACAGTTATGAAATGGCCAAAAATAAAAAATTACTATTGTAACCTCCGTTCCCTGATGGAGGGAACGAGACGTTGTGTCGAAGAAGCGACACTAGGGGTCTCTCCTGAGAGCCTCATGCATCTCTGAACTTGGGAAAAGGCCAATGAGAAATTGGCTGACAGAATTTGCATGTCCCGCCCCCGGACATACGGTATAAAGGGAGGGAAATGAGTCTGTCCATTCAGGATTTTGCCCTGAGGAGCCGAGAATGAGGTTCGGCCATAACAGTGGCTCGGTTCAACGTCGTGGCGGGGATGACACAATGTCTAGTTCCCTCCATCAGGGAACGGAGGTTAGGGCAGCCTTGTTGCCTGCTCTGAAGGCAGAGTCTTGAGTCCTCAGCAGCGAACGCACCTCCGCAGTCATCCAAGGCACCCCAAACACCCCTCACACAAACACTTCACCCTCCTGCTGTCTGGCAAGAAGTACCGAAGCATTCGGGCCCTCACAGCCAGACTGTGTAACAGCTTCTTCCCCCAAGCCATCAGACTGCTCAATACTCAGAGACTGGACTGACACACACAGAGTCCTGAGTTGCATTTTAATTATTGTCACTTTACACCTGGCTGCTACCTCAATAACTGCTATGTGCATAGAACACTATCTCATAGTATGTTATGTTTACATTTGGCATTTTTAGATACAGCACTACTGTGTAGTGGTCTCTCACTGTGCCTATTGTCCTGTAAATTTTTAGTAAATTATTGTACTGTACTGTACTTTTTGCACACGTTTGCACATGCACTTAATATAGGTATGTTATTTAGCCTGTGTAGTCTCATGTGATTCTTTGTTTGTCCTATGTTGTTTTATGTAGCACCATGGTCCTGGAGGAAAGTTGTCTCGTTTCACTGTGTACTCTACTAACTGTATTTGTTGAACGACAATTCACATGCGGGGACTGCCCAAGGGAGATGCGGGCTACGAGATAAGTGGATCGTAGTGCGGAAAATACACACAGGGAGATTAATCCACACAGGGGCCCATCTTGTGGAGCACCTATTCAAGTACAGAGTAGTTTCAGTATGTGTAGTGGGTCTGGTCGTGGAATTCCTCCACTGAATTCACGGACCAGAGGGCTAGGGAGGAATCATCCAGCGAGCAGAGTTAGTGGGGTCTCCTAGGATAAGAGTGCACATGATCACCTCATTGGAGAGGAAGGGCGCTAGATGCAAGCGGTACATCCGGTCAGTTGTTTCCGCGTGACTGAGTCCTACTGGCTCTGACCTGAGAGAACACGGGATGAAACGGACTCAACCCTGAGATTGTAAAATTTCGTAAAGGTATTGGGTGTTGCCCAACCCGCTGCTCTACATATGTCTGCTAGGGAGGTACCGTTGGCCAGTGCCCATGAGGATGCTATACTTCACGTTGAGTGTGCTCGAACCCGCAAGGGGGCAGGCACGGCCTGGGTGTGATAGGCCAATGCAATGGCATCAACAGCCCAGTGGGAAAGCCTCTGTTCCCTTTCTGCTGTCCACCAAAGCAGACAAAGATCTGCTCAGAAAGTCTAAAGCTATGTGTGCGGTCCACATAAGTATGCATAGCTTGGGCACGTACTGGACAAAGCAACGAAAGGGCTGGGTCTTCCTCCTTCCGAGGCAGCACTTGCAGGTTCACTACTTGGTCCCTAAAAGGGGTCATAGGAACCTTGGACACGTAGCCTGGTTGTGGTCTTAAGATGATGTGAGTGTCTGCCAGAGAACGCTTGCAGGTCCCCAACCCTCTTGATGGAAGTGAGCACGATCAGGAGGGCCATCTTAAAGGAGAGAGCCTTCAGCTCGACTGATTCTAGCGGCTTAAAGAGGGTCGCTGGAGGCCTGAGAGGACCACTGAGAGATCCCAGGAGGGGAAAAGGCTTGGCCAGGGAGGGTTCAACATCCAGGTGCCTCTAAGGAACCTGATAATCAAGCCTTACTCAAGGACTTGCCGTCCACTGCGTCATGGCGGGCCGCGATAGTGGCTGCATACACCTTCAAGGTGGAGGGGGACACCCTCCCTTCCAACCTCTCCTGCAGAAATGAGAGCACTGACTTGACTGCACACCTCTGCAGGTCTTTGGACCAGGAAGAATACCAATTTGTGAACAAGCACCACTTCAGTGCGTAAAGTTGCCTGGTAGAGGGAGCTCTGTCTTGGTTGATTGTGTCTACTACGACAGGTGGTAGGCCACTTAGATCTTCCGCATCCCATCCAAGGGACAAACATGGAGATTCCAGGGGTCTGGGCGTGGATGCCAGATGGTGCCCCGTCCCTGAGAAAGAAGGACCTTCCTCAGGGGAATTTGCCAGAGAGGGGCTGTCACGAGGAGCACGAGATCCGAGAACCACGTCCAAGTGGGCCAGTAGGAGGCACCAGAATGACTTGGTCCTCGTCCTCCCTGACCTTGCACAGCACCCGTGCAAGTAGGCTCACTGGGGGAAATGCGTACTTGTGCAGCCCCCGGGGCCATCTGTGTGCCAGCGTGTCTGTCCCGAGGGGAGCCTCCATTAGGGAGTACCAGAGCGGGCAATGGGAGGTCTCTTGAGAAGCAAACCAGTCTACCTGTGCTTTGCAAAACCGTTCCCAAACTTGCTGGACCAACTGGGGGTGAAGCCTCCACTCTCCGCTGAGCATACCATGTCATGACGGCATGTCCACTGCCATGTTGAGGTTGCCTGGGATGTGAGTGGCCGTCACGGTGCTGTCTGAACAGATCAAGATGTGCTTTCCCCGAATTAGCGGAAGGAACCTCCGTAGGGCAAGAAATACAGCCTGAAACTCTAGGCAGTTGATGTGCCACAGTGGGGGCCCTTTCCAGGAGCCAGCGGCTGCATGCTCGTCGCACACAGCGCCCCAACCTTGTTTGGAGGTGTCTGTGGTGCTCTGAGCTGGGGCAAACTTGCTCTTTTCCCAGTTGACCTGAAGCTCTAGGTGGCCTGAGCACCTGGTCCCTGTGGGCATATAATAACTCTAGGGAGTGGGCCAGGATGAGACATTCATCGAGGTAGTTAAGTATGCAGATGCCCACATCCCTTAGCGGGGCAAGGGCTGCCTCTGCGACCTTCATGAAGAAACGAGGGGACAGGGACATGCCGAAGGGGAGGACCTTGTATTGATACGCCTGGCCATTGAACGCAACCCGTAGAAAGGGTCAGTGTCGAGGCAAGATAGATACGTGGAAGTATGCGTCCTTCAGGTTTACCGCTGTGAACCAACTTTAGAACCAAGTTTAGATGTGTCTTTCCATGAGCATTTTGAATTGGAGTTTGTGCAAGGCCCGGTTGAAAACTCGCAAGTCCAGGATCGGTCGTAGGCCGCCGCCTTTCTTGGGTATGATGAAGTAAGGGCTGTAGAAACCCTTCTTCATCTCGGCTGGAGGGACAGGCTCTATCGCGTCTTTGAGTTGAAGGGTCATGATCTCCACACGCAGGGTGTTGGCGTCTTTGCCATGCACTAAGGTTAAGTGGACGGCGCCGAAAGGGAGCGTGGGCCTGGCGAACTGGATCGCATTGCCGAGTCGATGTCCAGGCCAACCAGCACCATGGGTTGGGAAGTGAAAGCCATGCATCCAAGCTCTGTGCGAGGGGCACTAATGGGGATGATCGTTTTTGACGTACCCGGCGGGGCAGAGCAGTGGGGCGGAGCAGGCAATGTGGCGTCGGGAGGAAAGCAAGTCCCGAGGTTCTGGTGCTGAGAGAAGACTCGCATAATAACAGTTCAAATTAATTAATTCATTGCTTACCTACCCCTCAACCACATCCCTAGCTGATAGTGATATTATAACGTAAAATTTTAGCAGATAATAAAAGCTCTTTGATTTGATAAACACAAAGTGTGTCTTGAGTGTAATAATCTGTGTTGTTTGATAGATTACAGATTCCTGTATAACTACTGTCCAGGGCCAGAGTGGAGTGTGATGTGCAGAGGATGCTGTGAATATGATGTCATCCACTGTAAATGTCCTCTTCAAGGGACTCCAGTGGGCTACGCTGTGCCATGCTGCCGTAATGCTGTAAATGAGTGTGATGCCTGCATCATACACCCTGGTGAGCAGATAGCACACTCTCACAGTACACTGAAAAAAGTGGTAACATACAATTGTAGCTATTTCCTCCTGAACTAACCCTTATGTAGTCAGGTTTATTTAAACATGATTTTACTTGAATCATTTAGCTTAAATGTTACCACACAAAGCACATTTTTAATTAACTTTTCTTTTCAGTGTATAATTATAATAATAATAAGTTTATTTTATATAGCACCATTCTGCCAACTCAAGGTCACTTTAAATTTCAAACAATTCAACACATAAGAGAGAAAACATACACTGCAGAGTGAAAGACTAGTAGTACACAATACAGAAATAACAAAATTCTGTCTGATGTCAGCAATTAACCAATAAAAGTTCAAAGAAGTTATAGATCATGGAAACAATGAAAAGGTAGGTTTTCAGTCGGTCTTGAAATCAGAAATGTTGGAGATATCACAGAGAGTTTTTGGTAGCGATTTTCATCATTTGCCCTTCCGCCAAATGATGACAGCTTAAAGCGAGTAGCAAGAGAACCAGAGCCAGATGACCTGAGTGCACAAACCAGAGAATAAGGGTGAAGGTGGTCATTGATGTATTGTGGAGCAAGTCCGTTTAGGGCTTTAAAAATGATGAGGAGGATTTTATTTTGGATCCGAAAGGAAACAGGTAGCTAGTGAAGTTTATGGAAAATAGGAGTTATGTGAGAGAACTTTTTGGAATAGGTGAGAACGCTGGCAGCTGAGTTTTGAATATATGAAAGTTTGTTGAGTAATTTATTGGTGAGAATTTTTCTTAATCACAATTAATATACAATTAACAAACAAGATTTACAGGAGTTACAGGTTCATGAACGCATTCTATCTGTTCCATCAAAGAGAACTACACTCTTGAGTTTTATTCCTGTGAATATTTTCCGTTATTGACACCAATGCTTTTGGCGGTTCAAACAGTGTTAATAGTCATAAGCACCTGTACAGAAAAAACTCAAAACATTATATATTTTGTTCAATACAGTAGTGTATCAGCACCATTTCCCAACCTTTTAACACCTCTTTCCAATTCCTGTTTTACTTTTTTCACTTTAGGCTGCAGCATATTTGAGAACTGCAAGCGCTGTAATAATGGCACATGGGGCCCAAGGGACAATTTCTTTGTAAAAGGGCAGTACTGTGCAGAGTGTCGCCCTGGATGGTCCGGTGGGGATTGTTTAAGTAAGTTCCTAACAATTTCTCTGCAGTCTCCATTCATGATTTCAGACTAATAAAAATGTTTAAAATACTACTGCGAAGTTCCTGCTTTTGAACATGCCTGAGAAGCATTTGGGGTTCAGTCTTTGCTTACTTCTGTAAAGATGACTTAATACATGTGTTATGATGCCATTTTTCTGCATCAGTGATCAGCCAACTTTTCCTGATAAGCATCATCAACACAGCCACCGGCAGAGATTTAATCAGCTACAGCTTGATAATACAAAGGATAATAGTAGTATAACAGCAGGAACATATGATAAAGCAGGGCAAGAACTTATTAGAAATGTTTCCAGCTTCTTGTTTATGCTTACTAGGGAATTAATCTACTCACAGATATGTGGCAGCCCAGATCATTTACTATTCGACCAGTGCAACCCTCATTATTTTCAGAAAAATGTAATCATGTGGAACATGCAATCCTGCTTTATGAATTATGCTTTATAAATATGCTTTACTTTTAATGTTCCCTTTGATAAAGGATTATCAAGGAGTTCAATAATGACCAATAAGTCATTTACAAATGCTTTATACATCACTGATATGCAGTTATAACAACATGAATAAAGGGTGACTTTCACACAATACATGCCAAATAGTGAGCATTTTAACTTGCATGTTATAAATGCTTAATAAATATACTTATTTATACTTATTAATATAATAAAACATTTAAATGCCCTAATTTCATGATTAATCTCACAATGCAAAAATGGTAAATGGACTGAACTTATATAGCACCTTTTTAACCTTAACGGTATTCAAAGCGCTTTACACTGTGACACATTCACCCATTCACACATGCATTCATACACCAATGGTGGCAGAGCTGCCATACAAGGCACTAGCCTGCCATTGGGGGCAATTTGGGGTTCAGTGTCTTGCCCAAGGACACTTAGGCATGTGGAGTCATGTGTGCCGGGATTCAAACCACCAATCCTGTGATTAATGGCCAACCCGCTCTACCACAGCCGCCCCAAAAAATAGAATATTATAGTGAAATGAAAAGGAAGGATTATGTAATTTTGCAACAGTGTGCTATTTGTTTACTGTATATTCATTCCTGTAATGTCTTGACTCAATTGTTTTGTCACTTTCCTTGTCACGTTTGTGTCAAAAATCCTCACCAAAAACACTTTTTTTTGTGACAGGGTTAGTAAGAGACAGACACAGTAAATGTCAGACCTCGGAGAGGTGTTTATTTTAAATAATAATAGCACATCAACAATTGTAAAGCTGGGACCATGAGATAGAATAACTAGTGCAGGAGAAAATATTCTCTGTGTGTCTCTCTCACGTGAAGAGAGTTGTGGGCCTCTTATACTCTCCATACCTGGGCTGAGCCAATCATGGGTGATGAGCAACAGGTGGGTCTCATTATCCTGGTTAATGGAGAGCGAAAGTGACAAGGAAAACACAGGGAGATACAACACACAATAAACCACATTTAAATATCACTATCACAATGATATAATATATGTCCTTCGGGACGTAACAGTTCCCTGTTAGGTGTCTGCCAGTCGGTTCCTGCACTATCCTGTTTTTCTGTTCCAGCCCTGCTCCAGCCCAGCCCCAGCCCAGCCCATCATCTTGTTTGTCACCCTGGGCATCCGGAAAGTATTTACAGCGCTTCACTTTTTCCACATTTTGTTATGTTACAGCCTTATTCCAAAATGGATTCAATTAATTGTTTTCCTCAAAATTCTACAAACGATACCCCATAATGACAACTTGAAAGAAGTTTATTTGAAATCTTTGCTAATTTATTAAAAATAAAAAAACGGTTGGCGTTCCTTCGGTACTCTAACCGCCCCCGTCGCTCTAGAGCTCGAGGTGGATGAGCTCGGCGCTGCATCGGAGAGCGGCAAGCTGAGGCTTACGCTCAGATGTCCGACATGCTTTCCGCCGCCAGTGTGGGCTTGGACTCTAACCCCCCGTCCTCCCCACAGCCATTGCGGCTGGATGACTGGTTCCTGGGGTTCATTTCATTGAATTAATTTCATTTGTCGCATCCCCGGTGGGCAGCGGTACCCAAATTCTCAATAAAAGAGCTATTTCCTTTGTCTCTGGGTCATCTTGCCCGCAAATGCCGTTCTCACGGCACTCTGCCACCAGATCTCAACAGTCCCGGCATGCTGGACATGGTCCCAGATCCGCCTTCAGCCCCACGACTGTCCCCCGGCCGGCCGGTTCTGATGAGTCCAGAGGACACCATTACAAGACCTCCTCCTCAGTCACTAAGGGCCTTCTTTCTCAGGGGCAGCGCACACTCTGGCATCTGCATCCAGACCTCTGGAAACTTCACGTCTGGTCCCTGGACGGGACGCGGAAGATCTAGCTGGTCTACCACCTACTGTTGTAGACACGATCAACCAAGCCAGAGCCCCTTCTACCAGGCAGCTTTGCGCCCTGAAGTGGCGCTTGTTCGCAGATTGGTGTTCTTCCCGGGCTGAAGACCCACAGAGGTGTGCAGTTAGGTCAGTGCTCTTATTCCTGCAAGAGAGGCTGGAGGGGAGGCTGTCCCCTTCCACCCTAAAGTTGTATGCCGCTGCTATCGCGGCTCACCACAACGCAGTAAGCACGACTTAATCATCAGGTTCCTAAGAGGCATCCGGAGGTTAAATCCCTCCCGGCCAAGCCTGTTCCCCTCCTGGGATCTCTCGGTAGTCCTCGCGGGCCTCCAGAGACCTCCCTTCGAGCCGCTAGAATCAGTTGGACTCAGGGCCCTCTCTCTTAAGACTGCCCTGCTGATCGCGCTCGCTTCCATCAAGAGGGTCGGGGACCTGCAAGCGTTCTCTGTCAGCGACACTTGCCTGGAGTTCGGTCCGGCAGACACTCATGTGATCCTAAGACCGCGACCGGGCTATGTGTCCAAGGTTCCTACCACGCCCTTCAGAGACCAGGTAGTGAACCTGCAAGCGCTGCCTCGGGAGGAGGCAGACCCAGCCCCTTCATTGCTGTGTCCGGTACGTGCTTTGCGTACCTATCTGGACCACACGCAGAGCTTTAGACGTTCTGAGCAGCTCTTTGTATGCTTTGGGGGACAGCGGAAAGGGAACGCTGTCTCCAAACAGAGGCTTTCTCACTGGGTAGTAGACGCCATTTCATTGGCCTATCACACCCAGGCCGTGCCCCCCCCTTGCGGGTCAGTGCTCACTCAACAAGGAGTGTTGCATCCTCATGGGCACTGGCCAGGGGTACTTCCCTAGCAGACATTTGTAGAGCAGCAGTTGGGCAACACCCAACACCTTTACGAGATATTACAGTCTCAGGGTTGAGTCAGTTTCATCCCGTGTTTTCTCAGGTCCGAGCCAGTAGAACTTGGTAACATGCTGATGCGCTTGCATATAGCGCCCTTTCCCTCGGTTGAGGTAAAATTGTGCGTCTTTTTTTCCAGGAGATTCCACTTCTCGAATCACTTGTCGATTCCTCCCTAGCCCTCATGGGTCCACAGTTCAGCGGAGGAACTTGCCGACCCAATCCACTTTGAAGTGATTTATATTGGACCTCTAGTGTCGCTTCACCGACACAACGTTGAAGAGAGCGACAGACGGGGAACGTTTAGGTTACACATGTAACCTCTGTTCCCTGATGGATGGAACGAGATGCTGTAGTGGCCGGAAGCATTTCCGGCTCCTCAGAAAAATCCTGAATGAACTCTTGTATTTCCTTGCCTTTATACCCGTATGTCCGGGGGCGGGGTATGCAAATACTGGCTGCCAACTTCTCATTGGCCTTTTTTCATAGATCAACACAAAGAATGCAAGGAAACACCACAAAGACACGCAAGTTCATCTCCAATATTGTGCTCAAAGTACCGGTGTATTAATTAAATAATTTGGGTAATCCGATAGCAAATTGATGTAGACTCAAAGAAGGATAAATTGTTCTTAATGTATTGTCAACAGACTCCATAAAGTTCATTTTCACTGTACTAATAATTTATTTCACATTCTGTCACTCTTTTCACCAACCTGTCATATGTATATATATATATATATATATATATATATATATATATATATATATATATATATATATATATATGTGTTAGATTAGATTTATGTTTAGAATAGTAATAAAGTTTGTCTATGTTCAAAGACGATGTGACTGTGGTATATTTTGAAAAATAATCTCATCTCTGTTTCTAAAATAATGTATAATTCTCAAAGTTGTACCTAAATATGTTATATTATTTTCAATAACCCATGAGAATAATATCACTCCAATAAGTGAATTAATCATAACTCACTTATTAAAGCTAATTCCTTATTGTAGAAATTGTGAGCGGGTACAATGAAATGTGTATTACAATTTTAATGGTGGAGAATCTAGTAAGACAAATAATCTAGTTATTTGTCATTTATCTCATTTATAATGGTTGTCGAACGCGACTAATTCCATTATACATTTCATTACCTAATAATGTACAATAAGGACAGTTTAATTTAGTTCATAGCTCACATATTTCGAGACCCTAAATTCCCTAAATTTAGCATACCAAATATCTTACATATAATGGTGTGTGAATGAGGGCAATTTAACAATTCCCTCCCAAATGTCGCATACCAAATATCTTACATTTTTTATATGTATGTGTCTATTTTACATTATGGTACATTTTCATTTAGATTACTTATGTTGAATAAGTGTTATTAAGCATTTATAACGTGTGAGGTCAAATGGCTCACTATTTGGTAGCTACTGTATGAAAGGCAACCATTTTTTGCATGTTCAATAATTGCATATCAATAATGTATAATGCATTTGGATGAATAATGCAATATAATGCATTATAAATTAATTTCTAGTCATTAACAAACCCCATTTATGCTTTTGTCACTGGTTTTGCTTAAGGACACAGATTTTACATTGGACATCAAGTGGCGACCCGACACAAAAATGCCGTTGAAATCAAATATAATGTAGCCAAGTGGAGAAATATCATGTAATTTAACTCGTAAATTGGAAATGGCCCTTTTGCAAACTTGTCAGTTTTGCGACATCAGCTTTCCGTCAATCTCTCATGTTAGAAATGTGAGAACTTGTATTGCGCAAGAGAGCTCCCAGTTTTGTTCATCGGTTAAGAATTCTTTTTGATACTTATGGATGGCACACATGCAAGATCTGGCCTCTACTGTATACTGTTGAACCATATTGCATTTTAATATTTTGTGTTTTGTCTTTCAGTTTTCTTATTTGTTTGTTTTTTTATGCAATACGGCCTCATCAGCCGCTGTTTTTATTCTCTTGTTTCAAACAGCCATCAGAATAAAACCCAAAAAATATATATGATTGTGTCCTATGGTGATTATTTTCAACCCCCTAGCTACAATTAATAGGTATTTTAGCATATTTTGTTTCTGCAACCTATTTCTGGTTTTCTCACCACATTTTGTTAATTTTCACCTCTGACTGTTTATATGTCATTTGATGATGGTTTCATCTGTTTTGTATGTTGTTATGATGTTGAACAAATATAATGTTGCCCCAGTTGGACAGTGTTCATTGTTAGAGATAGTTGAATAATTCTTTTTTTTAACATATCTATGCATGTTTAAAAACAAATCTGGAACTTTGCTTTGAATGTTCACATTTGACACAAAATAATTTTACTGACTCCTTTTTTAGCATGTGGAGGGGTGATTTATAAGAGACAGGGTCACCTGGTACTGGAGAGTTACCCGACAAATTCCCGCTGTGAGTGGACGCTGAGGGTGGACCGGCCTTTCGCCATTGATCTGAGGTGAGAACTAATTTCATACAAACAGAAAAAACCTGAAGAACTAATTAAATTCATGTTAATCAGAAATACATTCCTAGAGAGTTAATTTTGGAGAAACCCTCATTAACACACAGAAGTAATATGACCAGAAAGCAGCACACAAGAGTAAACTTCACTAACAGCTTGTTTTGATAACATAAACAAACTCTAGGAAGGAAGCACTGATGTACCATGCCACATTCAAGTGTAAATCCCTATTTTCCACAAGTTACAATGTACCCATTTAGTTGCTGTTTGTCAAGCAGCAATTTATGTTTTTTACAAAACAAACCTAAACATTTCTAACAATGACAAGATTGTTTTGCACTAATTATTTACGTTGCTTTTATTCACTAGATTAATTATGCTGACTAAAGATGTTAGTATTGTAATATATGTGCATTCTCATTTATTTTTTTTATGATATCTCATGCTGCCAAACCATTTCTTTTAGTTTGAAGTTCATAAGTCATTAATTAATTCACATTGACAGCCTGATGGAAAGTTACAGCTGCCAGCATGTTCATACAATGGCCAAATGCCAGGAAGCGTCATGTTTTTAATATTTAAAATCGTAATGATTCTCAAGTCATGGATTGTGCCTGTATGGTGTGTCCTCATGCATTGGCATAAGCCCAAAATATCTTTCTGCAATAAATGGGCATGTGTGTATAGGGAAAATGAACAAAGAATCTGGCAGCATGTCAACAAACAAGTAGAGAGACTGCATATTTGTGTCAGTGTCTCAGTTAATTCTGGATTCAAATGAAAAAAATCCAGCACTGTATTATTGTAACACATCTGAATAAACAGTTAGTGATTTATTGATTTTAAATGAAAAATAACAGGGTTTGAAAGGGTTATAATAGGTCACAGGTCTTTTCTGATAGGGTCTCAAACAGCAGGGAAAAATCAACCATATAAATGCAATTATATATGTGTGCATAGTTAGAAATAATTCTTTCCATATGTATATTGCCACAAATTCATCTGTCCTTTGGTAGAAGCTTGCCAAATGAGGAAGACATGGCAAGTGTCTTGTGAATGTGAATTGCCCTCATCCTTGAAAATAAAAAACAAAACTATGCAAGGCAATAGATAAAACACCAATTGAATTCGGGCTCACTTGCAAAAAGATAATTCAAATTACAGCTGAATGTGACTGTGGCAAGGAACACAAAACTCCATAAAATGTTGATTAATGGAGAAAAATAACCTTGGGAGAGACCAGATTCACTGTGGGGGTCAGTTCCCCTCTGGCTAAGCAACTCCTGGATTACCTGCAGAAATTCCATAGATGTATTTGGCTGATGAAGATATGTTATGGTATGTTAGTTGGCTGATGAAGGGTTTTGTTGGCAAATGTATTCTATTATAAGAGTTTAGTCCATCATTAGACTGAGGTGATGCAGGCAGAGATTAGTGCAGGTAATTTCGGTGAGGTCTATCCTAAATCCAAGTTTCAGGCAATGGCATATGATGTATCCCATGTCTTATGTTTGGAGTTGGCATCAGTTCATCCTCTGAAGTCCATTGTAATAGACTGATGTGATGTTTAGCTGGCACTGGCTGCATTTAATCATCATGACTCAGAGACACAAAGCAGTGGAGACCAACATGAATCAGGTATGAAGCTGGATTCAACCACTTCTGGTGACCTCAGGATAGGAGTCCCGAGGTTGAGACAGGGATACAAATATTTCAGTGTTTCTGGATTCTGGTTCTGGCAGACTTAACTAAAACAGCCTCATTGTGAGTTGAAGGATAAATTCTGGCCTGTTAATAGATCCTAGAAAATCTAAATCCACAAAAGGGTGTAGATCCTTTTCATATTTGGCTACTAAACTATGTTCTAACACTGTTCAAGATGCAGACTCACTCACTCAGCTTTAAGTCTAGACTAAAAACTTATCTATTTATTTATGCCTGGCTAAATAGATGAGTCTTTAGTCTAGACTTAATCTCGTAATACAGCGATCATAATAAATGTGATGGAATATAAAGTGGCAAAATGTCACTTAATTACTGCGGAGCTAAAACATTCAAAGCTTTATATGTAGTTAATAGAATTTTAAAATTAATATGAAATTGAACACGTAGCCAATATAACAACGATAAAATGGGGATAATATAATAATGTTTCTTGGCTCTAGTCAGCACTCTGGCTGCTACATTTTGAACCAATTGAAGTTTATTTATTGATCTTGCTGGACATCCTCCCAGTAATGCATTACAATAATCTAGTATTGAGGTCATGAACGCATGAATTCGTTTTTTCGGCATCAGCAACAGAGAGCATATCTGCAATATTTCTTAGGTGGAAGAATGCTGCTTACAAACATTGGTAAGAACATATTGGCATCAAATACAACACTTCAAGTACTTTGCTGTTGAAGATGAGTTATAAATAATTTGCTTGTTTTTAGAGGTTTTTGGTCCAATAACTAGTACCTTTGTTTTGTCGAAATTGAGTAGAAGGACATTTCTGGCCATCATATCTTTGATTTCATTGATACACTGCTAAAATGGAGAGTTGTGAAATTTCTTCAAGTTTTGAAGAAACAGTGGAAACTTATTCCACGATTCTAAATTATATCTCCCACGGGAAGCATATACAAGGAGAAAAGCAGAGGTCCTTAATCTAATCCCTGTGGCACTCCATACTTAACTTTTATTTGGTTTGACAATTCCTCATTTACACAGACAATGTGGTAGCAGTCTGGTAAAGAGGACATAAACCATGCTAATGCAAGTCCACAAATTCTAACATAATTCTCTATTCTATTCAAGAAAATGTCATGATCTATCGAGTTGAAGGCAACACTAAGGCCCTAAGAACATCGAGGGCCGAACTGTCCTGGGCCATCAGCGAGGCAAAGCGTGCACAAGCACAGAGAATCCACAGTCACTTCCAGGACAGCGGTGACATGTGGCAGGGCATCCAGGCCATCACCAACTACAGGACAACATCAGTTGCCTGTGACAAAGATGCCTCCCTTTCATCTGCGCTGAACGTCTTCTACTTCCTCGGAGGAAGACCACCCCTCCTCCCAACGACCAGGTGCTCTGTCTTACCACGGCCGATGTGAGGAAAACTCTACATTGAGTCAACCCACGGAAGGCTGCTGGACCAGACAACATTCCTGGCAGAGTGCTCAGAGGATGTGCAGACCAGCTGGCAGATGTTCAGACCGACATCTTCAACATCTCTCTGAGCAGCGTCATCGTTCCAACGTGCTTCAAGGCCACCACCATCGTCCCCATGCCAAAGAATTCTTCAGTGTCCTGCCTCAATGACTACAATCCCGTCGCACTCACACCCATCATCATGAAGTGCTTGGAGAGGCTCGTCATGAGGCACATTAAGACCCAGCTGCCCCCCTCACTAGATCCACTGTTGCAGTTCACGTATTGTACCAACTGGCCCTCACCCACCTAGATAAAAAGTAGACTATGTTCATAGACTTCAGCTCAGCATTCAACACAATCATTCCTCAGCACCTGATTGGAAAGATGAACCTGCTGAGCCTGGACACCTCCCTCTGCAACTGGATCCTGGACTTCCTGACTGGGAGACCTCAGTCAGTCCGGATCGGGAACAGCATCTCCACCACCACCATCTGAGCACTGGGGCCCCCAGGGCTGTGGGCTCAGTCCACTGCTGTTCACTCTGCTGACTCACGACTGTGCAGAAATGCACAGCTCGAACCACATCATCAAGTTCACTGATGACACAACAGTGTTGGGTCTCATCAGCTGTTGAGTCAGCATACAGAGAGGAGGTGCAGTGGCTAACGGACTGGTGTAGAGCCAACAACCTGTCTCTGAATGTGGACAAAACATAAGAGATGGCTGTTGACTTTAGGAGAGCACAGAGAGACCACTCTCCGCTGAACATCGACGGCTCCTCTGTGGAGATCATCAAGAGCACCAAATTCCTTGGTATTCACCTGGCGGAGAACCTCACCTGGTCCCTCAACACCACCTCTATATAGGTATGTTATTTAGTCTGTGTAGTCTCATGTGGTTCTGTGTTTGTCCTATGTTGTTTTATGAAGCATCATGGTCCTGGAGGAATGTTGTCTCTTTTCACTGTGTACTGTACTAACTGTACATGGTTGAATGACAATAAAAACCACTTGACTTGAATTGACTTGACAATTCAAGTCAAGAAAGCTTGAATTGGACAGCGATTCCTATTACCAAGAAAGCCCAGCAGCATCTCTACTTTCTTCGAAGTCTGAGAAAAGCACATCTCCCACCCCCCCATCCTCACTACATTCTATAGAGGGACTGTTGAGAGCATCCTGAGCAGCTGCATCACTGCCTGGTTTGGGACTTGCACCGTTTCGGACCGCAAAGCCCTGCAGAGGATAGTGAGGACAGCTGAGAAAATAATCGGGGTCTCTCTTCCCTCCATCAAAGACATTTACACAAACGCTGCATCCGCAAAGCAACCAGCATTGTGGATGACCCCACACACCCCTCACACAAACTCTTCACCCGCCTGCCGTCTGGCAAGAGGTACCGAAGCATTCGGTCCCTCACGGCCAGACTGTATAACAGCTTCTTCCCCCAAGCCATCAGACTCCTCAATACTCAGACTGGACTGACACACATACACACCTGTACACCATCCAACTTTTGCATATGTCCAGAGTTGCACTTTAATTCACTGTCAATTTATACCTGGCTGCTACCTCAATAACTGCTATGTCCATAGAACGTCTAGGTTACGTATGTAACCTCAGTTCCCCGATGGAGGGAACGAGACGTTGTGTCAGAGAACGACACTAGGGGTCTCTCTTGAGCGCCGATATTCACCTCTGTACTATGAAAAAAGGCCAATGAGAGTTGGCAGCCAGTATTTGCATGTCCCGCCCCCGGACATACGGGTATTTAAGCGGCGCAAATACGGGAGTTCATTCAGGATTTTTCTGAGGAGCCGGAAATGGTCCGGCCACAACAGGGGCTCGGCTCAGCGACGTGGCAAGGGGGACACAACGTCTCGTTCCTCCATCGGGGAACTGAGGTTACATACGTAACCTAGACGTTCCCCTTCTGTCGCTCTCTTACGTTGTGTCAGAGAACGACACTAGGGGTCCACTTAAAAGCACCATGCGCTGAGCCGTGATGCGTGATCCGCTGATACAGGAGCGAGCAGGTATTCCTACGTGCAGAACGACCAACTGTATCAGCCGCACGTACCCTTCCCCAATGCCCCATTTAAGCCATCAGGACTCCTTATCTTTACCCCGGAGGGGGAACAAGGTGACGGCCGCCAACATGGGAACGGGCCAGCCTGGCTGGGCCTCTTTTCTCTCTATGTTTCTCGCATAGAGCAACTACGGCCGGGCCCTTACACGCATTGAGGGAAGGGGGTCTTAGCCCTTGGTAGGGCGGGGAAGACCCTGCGGAGGCCACACCTACCCAGAGGGAGGCAAATTTGAGTGGCACATACATCGCATGGCCTATACCTAGGCCTTATGCGGAACAGTAGTGCGGTGGTAGCACCAGCCTCAAAGAGGGGGAGCATACAGCACGGCACCTGGGGCAGCTGTGACTGCCTAAGGGAAACACGGCGTCAACTCACGTGAGGGGACAGAACCGTGGTTTTACACACAGGGGAGTCCGAGCAGGAGGCCTTACCTGTGGGGCCCCTATACCAGTACAGGGTAGCTAGCGGTACCCGCAGTGGTTTGGGTCGGCGAGTCCCTCCAAGAGAACTGCGACCCGCAAGGGCTAGGGGAGGAGCCAACCAGTGTCCCAAGCCTGGGATCTCCTGGGAAGAAGGCGACTGTTTCCCCTGGTTAGGGGAAGGGCGCTGGGTGCAAGCGATCCACCCGGTCAGATCGTCGGCGTGTCACCGAGTTCTCACGGGCTCGGTACCTGAGAGAACACGGGACGAAACTGACTCAACTCGGAGATTGTAGAATCTCACAAAAGTGTTAGGTGTTGCCCAGCCCGCAGCTCTACAAATGTCTGCTAGGGCAGTGCCCCTAGCCAGTGCCCATGAGGACGCCACACTCCTGGTGGAGTGGGCTCGGACCCGCAAAGGGGGGGGCACAGCCTGGGTGTGATAAGCCAGGGAAATGGCATCGACAACCCAGTGGGCGAGTCTCTGCTTGGAGACAGCGTTCCCTTTCTGCTGTCCCCCAAAGCAGACGAAGAGCTGCTCAGAGCGTCTGGTGCTCTGTGTGCGGTCCAGGTAAATACGTAAGGCACGTACCGGACACAGCAGTGAGAGAGCTGGGTCTGCCTCCTCCCGGGGCAGTGCTTGCAGGTTCACCACTTGATCCCTGAAGGGTGTGGCAGGAACCTTGGGCACGTAGCCCGGTCGCGGTCTTAGGATCACGAAAGTGTCTGCCGGACCGAACTCCAGGCAGGCGTCGCTAACAGAGAACGCATGCAGGTCCCCGACCCTCTTGATGGAGGCGAGCGCGATCAGCAGGGCCGTCTTGAGAGAGAGGGCCCTGAGTCCAACTGAGTCAAGTGGCTCGAAGGGGGGTCTCCGGAGTCCCATCAGGACGACCGAGAGATCCCAGGAGGGAAATAGGTTAGGCCAGGAGGGAATCATCCTCCGGGCACCTTTTAGGAACCTGACGATTAAGTCGTGCTTGCCAAGAGACTTGCCGTCTACCGTGTCATGGTGGGCCGCGATAGCAGCAACATACACCTTGAGGGTGGAGGGGACAGCCTCCTCTCCAGCCTCTCCTGAAGAAACACGAGCACTGACCTAACTGCGCACTTCTGCGGGTCTTCGGCTCGGGAAGAACACCAGTTCACGAACAGACGCCACTTCAGGGCGTAAAGATGCCTGGTCGAAGGGGCTCTGGCTTGGTTAATAGTGTCTATGACGGCTAAAGGTAGGCCGGCTAGACCCTCCGCGATCCCGTCCAGGGACCAGACGTGGAGTTTCCAGAGGTCTGGGCGCGGGTGCCAGAGCGTGCCCCGTCCCTGAGAAAGAAGGTCCTTCCTCAGGGAATTCGCAAGGGAGGGGCTGTCATAAGGAGCGTGAGATCCGAAAACCACGTCCGGTTGGGCCAGTAGGGGGCCACCAGAGTGACTTGCTCCTTGTCCTCCCTGACCTTGCATAGCACCTGTGCAAGAAGGCTCACTGGGGAAAAGCGTACTTGCGCAGCCCCACGGGCCAGCTGTGTGCCAGAGCATCTGTCCCCAGGGGAGCCTCTGTGAGGGCATACCAGAGCGGACAGTGGGAGGTTTCCTGGGAGGCAAACAGGTCTACCTGGGCCTTGCCGAACCTGTCCCAAATCAGCTGGACCGATTGGGGGTGGAGCCGCCACTCTCCGCCAGGCAAGGTTTGTCTTGACAGCGCGTCCGCTATCACATTGAGTTTGCCGGGGATGTGAGTGGCGCGCAGAGACTCCAGTCGCTGCTGACTCCAAAGGAGGAGACGACGGGCGAGCTGTGACATGTGGGGAGCGTACTCGCCTTGGCGGTTTATGTAAGCCACCACCGTGGTGCTGTCTGTCCTGACCAGGACATGTTTGCCACGAATCATCGGAAGAAATTTCTTCAGGGCAAGACGAACGGCCAGCAGCTCTAGGCAGTTGATGTGCCAGCGCAGCGGCCTTGGTTCCACCGGCCTGCGGCTCGCGCCCGTTGCACACGGCGCCCAACCCAATTTGGAGGCGTCGGTTGTAACCAGAACGCGACGGGACACCTGCTGCAAGGGTACCCCTGCCCGAAGAAAGCAGAGGTCTATCCAGTGTTTGAAGGTTTGGAGGCAGGCAGTGGTAATTTCCACGCCGTGCGTGCCGTGGCGCCATGCTCGTCTCGGGACTCGAGTCTGGAGCCAATGCTGAAGTGGTCTCATATGCATCAACCCTAGTGGCGCGACCGCGCGGAGGATGCCATATGCCCCAGGAGCTGTTGGAAACGCTTCAACGGGACCACGGTGCCTGGCTTGAAGGAAGCGAGGCATTCCAGCACTGACTGAGCACGTTCGTTGGAGAGACGTGCTGTCATTGAGACTGAGTCTAACTCCAAACCGAGAAAAGAGATGCTCTGGACTGGGGTGAGCTTGCTCTTCTCCCAGTTGACCTGAAGCCCCAAGCGCGGAGGTGCTCGAGCACCTGGTCTCTGTGTACGCATAGTAATTCCTGCGAGGGGGCCAGAATAAGCCAATCGTCGAGGTAATTGAGTATGCGTATGCCCGCTCCTCGTAGCGGGGCAAGAGCCGCCTCTGCGACCTTCGTGAAGACGCGAGGGGACAGAGACAGGCCGAAGGGGAGGACCTTGTACTGATACGCCTGGCCGTCGAATGCGAACCGTAGAAAGGGTCGGTGTCGAGGGCTGAATTGAGACGTGAAAGTACGCGTCCTTCAGGTCTACCGCTGAACCAATCTAGATGCCGAACGCCAGATAGAATTTGTTTCTGGGTGAGCATTTTGAACGGGAGTTTGGACAGGGTCCGATTGAAAACTTCGCAGGTCCAAGATCGGTCGTATGCCACCGCCTTTCTTGGGTACAACGAGTAAGGGCTGTAGAAACCCTTCTTCGTTTCGGTTGGAGGGACAGGCTCTATCGCGTCCTTGATTAGAAGGGAGGCGATTTCCTCAGCGCAGGGAGAGGGCATGTTCGCCGTGCACTGCGGAGGAACGAACGCCCAGGAAGGGGGCGGAGACCTGGCAAACTGAATTGCGTAACCGAGTCGAATGGTCCGGTGCAGCCAGCGTGACGAGCTGGGCAGAGAAAGCCATGCCTCTGCGCTCTGTGCTAGGGGCACCAAGGGGACAAGTATTTTGGACGTACCCGGCGGGGCTTCGCAGCGGTGCGGAACAGGTAACGCAGCGTCGGGAGGCTCTGTGGCGTCCCGAGGCTCTGGTGCTGAGAATAAGCTCAAAGCACTTACCTTGTTCCGCGCCCGGCAGGGGCGGGTTCGTGACAGAGGAGGAGGTCTGATGTCGGCGTCCTCTGGGCTCGTCTGAACCGGCCGGCCGGGGAACAGTCGTGGAGCTGAGGGCGGAGCACCGCATCCTGGGCGCCGGGACTGTTGAGGCCTGAAACAAAAGTGCCGTGAGAACGGCATTTGCGGGCCATGTGACCCAGAGGTAAAGGAAATAGCTCTTTTATTGAGAATTTGGGTACCGCAGCCCCCGTCAGGGGTGCGGCAAATGAAAAACACAGGATTCTCCTCCCGGCCCTCCACCGGGGACGGAGCGGTCTCACCATCTCCGGAGCTAACTTCTCGTCCTCTGGGTCCGCTGTCTCAGGGACGTTTGGGAGCCTTCCGGGTCCTCGACGGGGTCCGTGAGGCAGGGGGCGTACGTTTCCTGCGGTTTGCTCGACGCTGGGGCTGAGAGCTGGGCCCAGGTTGGGGCGGAGCAGAAGATCTTCTGGCCGCAGGAGGACGCCCTCGGCGAGCAGATGGGGCCTGGGCCGTGGCGGCAGGCTTGCGGCGCGGCATGATGTGAGAAATGGCCTCCGTCTGCTTCTTCACCAGGGAGAACTGCTGGGCAAAGTCCTCCACGGTGTCGCCGAAGAGGCCGAACTGGGAGACAGGGGCGTTGAGGAAGCGAGTCTTGTCAGCTTCACGCATCTCGACCAAGTCCAGCCACTGCTGACGTTCCTGGACCACCAGAGTGGCCATCGCCTGCCCGAGTGCCCGCGCTGTGACCTTCATCGCTCTCAGGGCGAGGTCGGTCGCTGAGCGCAGTTCCTGCAGCGTGTCGGGATCAGGGCCACCCCCGTGCATGTTGCGGAGTGCGGACCACCCGCGGGGCGCGGGTGGTCCGAGGGGGCGTACCCGGCGGAGCTGCACCCGCTGCCATCCCCAAATCGCCTCCATCGCCAGCCGCATCGTCCTCAATCCCGTGGGAAGAAGGAGCGACACGGGGGGCGGCTGGAGTGGCTTGCTTACGATTGTAAGCAAGCCGCGACCGCAACGTTGTCATGGTCATGTTCTCGCAGTGAGAGCATGAACCATCCACAAACGCAGCCTCGGTGTGATCACTGCCCAGACACACGAGACAACGCCTGTGGCCGCCGGAAGCGGAGAGTACTCTACCAAGCATCCAGGAACAACACAGGGGCGGAAGGGCATCTTTAAAAGACGCGTCCTTAAAAGGACGTTCACGCCGCTGTGTTTTGCTCTTTTAGAGGAAATTACTCTTTTAAATAAAATCACTCTTTTATGAATGAAAGACTCATGAGAGATCTTTCTATCTGCAACTGTCGATGCGCTCAGGGGCAGGAAGTGCACAGCCGTGCAACCAGGAGAAAGCCGCTGTTGTGCGCCGTAGAATCCAACAGCATGCAGCAGAGGATAGCAGGAACTCGGTGTGTAGTCACGCAGCAAACTGCAAACACGACCATCGGCTCGAAGAAATTTTCTGAATGAACTCCGTATTTGCGCCACTTAAATACCCGTATGTCCGGGGGGGACATGCAAATACTGGCTGCCAACTCTCATTGGCCTTTTTTCATAGTACAGAGGTGAATATCGGCGCTCAAGAGAGACCCCTAGTGTCGTTCTCTGACACAACGTAAGAGAGCGACAGAAGGGGAACACTATTTCATAGTATGTTAGCATTTTAGAAAGTGTCATATTTTTGCACTACTCTGATTTTCAAATGTGTACTGGTTGGCGCTGCACTGTCTCTTACTGTGCCTGTTGTCCTGTTACTTTTAGTAATTTATTGTACTGTCCTGTACTTTTTGCACAGGTTTGCTTTAGGTCTACTTTATGTAGAAATTGTATTTAGTCTGTGTAGTCTCATGTGGTTCTTTGTTTGTCCTATGTTGATTTATGTAGCACTATGGTCCTGGAGGAATGTTGTCTCATTTCGCAGTGTTCTGTACTAACTGTATATTGTTGAATATCAATAAAAAACACTTGACTTGACTTGACACTAAGATCTAAAAGCACTGGAAGTGAAATGTAGCCGTGATCAGATGTTAAGAGCAAGTCATTTGTAACTCTGATAAGTACAGTTTCTGTACTGTGATGGGGCCTAAATCCTGACTGAAATTGTTCATATATACTATTTCTCTGTAGAAATGAACATAGTTGGGAAGACACTATCTTTACTAGCCAGTTCTCCAGGATCAAGTTGTGGCTTCTTAATAAGTGGTTTGATAACTGCCATTTTAAAGTTTCTTGGGACATGTCCTAAGGATAGCGAGGAGTTAATAATATTAAGAAGAGGTTCTGAGATTACAGGGAAGGCCTCTTTTAAGAGCTTAGTTGGTATTGGATCTAACAAACATGTTGTGGCTTTTGATGTTTAGATAAGTTTTGTTAGCTCTTCAGACTTGTATGTGGAGCTAATCCCGCAAGGATTGAAGTTGCACGTGAGGAAAATTATGAGACACTATTTTCTGAGGTACTGTGACAGACTACATAATTCCAATTTTATTTCTGATTATTTCAATTTTACCAGTAAAGAAATTCATGAAGTCATCACTATTGCGCTGCGACAATTTAGCCACAGTACTGAATAAACACCTAGGATTGTTTGGTTATTTTGGTTTGCTAGTGCCTCTCTGTAGCTACAGACACTATCCTGCCACACACCGCGAAATACCTCTAATTTTGTATTCTTCCACTTGAGCTCCATTTTCCTAACTGCTCTTTTGAGAGCCTGAGTATGATCATTGTTCCATGATGTGGGGCTTTTTTTCTTTCATTTTCTTTAATTGAAAGGGGGTGACAGCACTCTTGATAGTAAGACTGTATTTATATTTTTTTTATTTCATCAAATTATTCTAGACTTTGGGGCTTATTGATATATGAGATATATCTGGAAGATTAATGGTGAAGCTATCTTTAGTAGTCGAATGACTAGTTCTACCTGAACAATAGCGTGGTGTAGGTTGAGTAACATTAGCTGATCGTAGCATACAAGAGATGAGATAGTGATCCGAGATGTCATCACTCTACGCTAGAATTTCTGGGCACTTCCAGGATTGATACCCCACCATGGAGGTGGAGAAGTTGATCCGGATCCCTGACGCACCACAGGCTGCCCTTGATCGAACAGGAACATACCGGATACCTGTGAGTTTTAAGTGAGGTACAACCGAGCCTTGGTGGATTCAGGTTGTAACCAAACCACCATTCACCAAGACTTGGCTCAATCCGAGGCTTTGGGTACAAGCCGGCGGGTGAATGTAAGGTGTGTGCACTAGGATATTCAAAGTTACCCTTTAGTGAAAGTAATCATTCAATTTTGGGGACAAAAGCATAGTGCCAAGGCTGTGGTTAATCCCCACCTCTCCCATCCACTAATTTTGGGTATGAATTGGCCAACATTTACAACTTTATTGAGGGGAATATGTGTGGATTTAAACACTTTGTTTAAACACTGTCCCTTAACACTTATTTAGTTTAATCATTTTAAACCATGACTGCACTAGACCATGTGAAATTGACTGATGGTCAACGCCTCTAGCCGGACATTGCACTCTTATATCCATATTTTTCAATTATTATTCATCGGTTTTATCGAGTGATGCAGGACACTCAGACAAAGGAAGATACAACCCAATTGTTCTATTCCAGATGATTTATCATAATCTGATTGTGCATCACTAAGGACAGGAAAAAACACTGCACCATCTGATGGCCCATTTCTATTGGCCGGGCATTCGCTGGGATGTTTGCAGGTGGTGTGCGTTGTGCCGTGAATGTCAGTTGGTGAATCCAGCGGCCACCCCAAAAGCACCATTGTCAAGTCAATTCAAGTCAAGTGGTTTTTATTGTCATTCAACCATGTACAGTTAGTACAGTACACAGTGAAATGAGACAACGTTCCTCCAGGACCATGGTGCTTCATAAAACAACATAGGACAAACACAGAACCACATGAGACTACACAGACTAAATAACATACCTATATAAAGTGCACGTGCAAACGTGTGCAAAAAAGTATGGGACAGTACAATAAATTACAAAAAATTAACAGGACAATAGGCACAGTGAGAGACAGTGCAGCGTCAACCAGTACACAGTAGTGCAAAAAGATGACAGTTTCTAAAAATGCCAAATGTAAACATAACATACTATGAGATAGTGTTCTATGCACATAGCAGTTATTGAGGTAGTAGCCAGGTATAAAGTGACAATAATTAAAGTGCAACTCAGGACACGTGTGTGTGTGTATGAATCCAGTCTCTGAGTATTGAGGAGTCTGATGGCTTGGGATTGCTCCCCCTTCCGTTGATTGAGGTCCCCTTCGAAAGAATTGGCATGGACCTCATCGGGCCATTGGAATTACCACCTCAGCCTCCTAAAACCATGGAGAGAGGTGGATCCCATGACTTTGGCGATGGTGGTTTTGGAGAGGGAGGAGCTCGGTATGGAGGTGAACTTACTTGTGGAGACCACCTCTCCACCGTAACAAGTCACGGAGGTTCCCAGGTTGCATAGAGAGTTCTCCAGTGTGTTCTCGCTTCTTCCTGGTCTCATGAATCTCATATAGCACCATATCAAAACGACACTAGGTGTAGTGGTACACAGTTTTCCCTACCGACTACCTGAACACAAAAAAGAGATACAGGAAGAATTGAAGGTCATGCTAGATATGGGGGTAATAGAAGAATCCCACAATGACTGGCCAGCCTGGGGGTTCTGGTTCCTAAGAGTGACGGCTTGATCGGTTCTGTTTGGATTATAGAAAAGTCAATGCAGTGTCTAAATTTGATGTGTACCCGATGCCTTGAATTGATAAACTGCTTGATCAGTTAAGCACGGCTCACTTTTATTCAACATTGGATTTGATAAAGGGATATTGGCAGATCAGCTTAACTCCCATGTCCTGTGAAAATCTATGCTTTTCACACCATTCGGATTACACCAATTCATGACCCCTCCAGTTGGTTTGTTCAGGGCCCCGACTATGTTTCAGCGGCTCATCAATCTGGATGACATCATTAATTAAAGTAATGACAGGCAACGGCACCTGCAGCATCTGTGGGCTGTCCTAAGGTCTTTGAGATGGAAAACTCACGGCAAACCCAAAGAAGTGTAAAATTGGGTAGGTTTAAGTATGGTATCTGGTCTTCTACTTGGGTCATGGGCTGGTGTGCCTGCAAATTGATAAGACCGCAGTGATTGCAGCCTGCCCAAGACCTAAGACCAAAAAAGAGGTGAGACATTTCCTGGGGTTGGCTGGCTATTATTGTAGGTTTGTGCCTAATTATTTGACCACCACCAACCCACTGATTGATCTTACTAAAAACGGGGCACCAGATCTGGTCCAGTGGATGGAGCTGTATCAGCAGGTGTTCATGCACTCTCCTGATTTTACTCTCTCTTTTAACTGATCAGATCACCCATTTGAATCTGGCTCTTCAGCCTTTAAGTTAGAGGTGGTCCACAGGCCGGGGTTGCAGATGGCTGTCGCGGATTTCATCTCTAGAAATGGGGGGGGAATAGGTGACAGGCCAGATGGCTCCCTGGCCTGAGTCGGGCGATGGTGGTATGTGGAGATGGGGGAGTGGTCGAGCAATGTTCTGGGTAGAGTGAAGCTGGGAGAGGAGCAGTTAAGATTGAAAACTGTAGGAAATTCTCTCTAACAGCTGTTTTGTGTTACAGTGTGTAAGGCGGGTGCCAGTGAGTCTGGGCTACTCCTCGAGAAAACAAAAGGCTCTCATGAGAATTAACATCTGAACATCTCTCTTGCGGATGTAACAGCAACATCCGAGATGCAACAAACTGTGCAGCTAACACCTCCCTTCTAAAGACCCTTCATCTCACTCCTCCTCCTCACTTAAAGCTCACTAAAAACCTATGCAATGTGAAGTGTGTACAAAAAGTAACTATAACATGTTTGGTATCATTTAAAGTCTCTCAGTGCGCCTGATAAACTGGTCTCATCCTCCCAGCCATAATGAAAAGCAAAAAGAAGTAATAAAATATGAGAACTGTGGTGTGCCCCTTAAAGGTGTGCCCTCCCCCAGATCCTCCATACCCCCTGTATGTAAATCTACAGGAACCCCCTCAACAGGGGACCAAAATCTAATTATAATGACAGACACCACCATTTGGTTAGCATATTGAATTATCTGGGTATTTAAGGAAAGGCGACACATTGCTCATGGCTCTCTGTAATCAGACGATCCCAAACAGTTTACTGTTTGTAATTTATTTCAGGTGATTGCAATTCGAATTTCTTATGTTTTGATAAAATGTCTAACTTTGACTTATCACTGTCTAATTGGAATTGATGAATTGATTATGTTACCTGATCAATAAATTGTAAACATTAGATTTTATTCTGACTGACTCTGACATTGTGTTTCCCAAACAGATTAAACGATTCGTATGTTACCGCAAGTCTGCGTCAGATTAGTGACGACTAATAATTGGCATCGATTCAAGTGTATGCAATTCCATGGGGCTATACTGAAGTATCCTTGATTGTGTGTACGTGAACATAACCGATCTCAGGTATATAGCAATTACCTCTGTTTGATGATCCAATACTGCCCGCTTGTGATCGTGAGACCCGCGGTGTAGAGAAAACACCCGAGGACCTCAAAGCGACATAGTTTCTTAATCTAGACGGGTAAAGTATAATTAAAGAGTTAAAGGAATAATCAAACATTCGCTCACTTTTAATGATACTCAGATATCATTAAAAACCTTTTTCATTTATGGAGTCAGATGAAATAACGAGGTAATACATAAGAGAAAATGTATTTCATTTAATCTTGTTGTGTTGCGTAACAAGAAAGACAGTAACACGCAGAGACCTTCACCCGTATTATTGGAGACCGTCATTGGACCGATAAACGGGCTTACAAGTGAAAGCTGGAGAGAGATATAAAGGCAGTTCAGACCACCGTAAGGGAGAGAGACCCAGACCTGTGTGTGTGTGTTTATGTTGTCTGGCAAAGATTGCTGAAAAGCAAGAAACTAAAATAAATATTTGTTGCGCTGTCTCCAGCTTCCTCATTCCTGTGCTACTAGGGAAGTGTTACGCCTGAAATGTAGTTATTGGGGGGTTGTTCATGCTCTTCTGATTGAATTTAAAATGGCTGTATTTGAGGGACTGCACGATGTTAGCCATTCAGAACAGTGGCCGTTTACATCGACATTTAAAGGAGGAGCTGTGGCCAAAGCTGAGCATTTATACAGAGATTAAAAAAACAGGGGGGAAAGTTATCAAATGTTACAAAATTATGACTGTTTTGTTGAAAGAAAAACATTCACTATCAGTAAACCTCAGGGAAGATAATGAGCTATAAAAAGAGAAATTCATGACCCCTTTAAAACTCAACTGCCTCTCTTAAATCCACCCTAAATTATGATGAGGTTCTCTGAACTGTTTTGAAGTTTTGTCAGCAATGATGCGGTCTAGTTATCCTGAATGTTATGTTTATTTTCAATCATGTCATGACGAGGGAAACAATGAAGAAAATCAGTCACATTCAAGATGTCTGACAATAGTTTATTACTAGCCTGCTGCAAGGAATAAGAGTCATGCCAGTAATTTCAGTAATTCAGAGCCAGGAAAATAGTACCTCTCTATTCTAGAGGAAAACAAGGCAACATCTGTCCCAAAAAGGTTAAAATGGACTAATGAAAAGTATGGAACTATTTATATTGTCTCTTTATATTAAATAAGTAATTGAATTAAAAGTCTGATTGAGAAAGTATGGAGCCTCTTTTAGGGATACAAAATGAAGATAATAAAATGTTTAGGAAAATGGTGTGGTAATTCCTAGAACCAGACCATGATAGAGTTTATGTGTGTCGCAAGGCAGCTAGAAGCCAATGATGATGTCTGTCTCTATATTTTTCAGGTTCATGATGCTCAGTGTGGAGTTTGACCACAGCTGTCAGTATGACTACGTTGAAGTGAGGGATGGAGACAGCATGAACTCACGTGTGATTGGCCGTTATTGTGGAAACGAGCGGCCTCCTCCAATCAAAAGCACTGGCAATTCCCTGCATATTCTGTTCATCTCTGATGGCTACAAGAACTTTGATGGGTTTTTCGCCACCTTCCAGGAGAGCTCAGGTAGGAAGGCATAGCATACGTACATTTATCAGTGCACTCTTTACAGTCCATAACTGCTAAAGGCATTAAATTAAACATTTAAACTGAAGTGTGTAACTTTTTTGGTGTTTAAATATTTTCTCCTTTGATGGTAGCTTAATATAGAGGAACAACTATAAATAAGCCATTTGTGGGTTAAAAACTGTAGACTTTGTGTCTCAATGGCACTAAAAAGATTGTTTTGAGTGACCTGTTAAGCCCAAAATTACAACATTCACTTCAGCAAAAACAGTCAAATAAAAGAATAAAACAGTGAAACAAAAATTAATTTATTAAATAAAACAAAAATAAAGAAATAAAAGAATAAAACATAGTCATGGCCATTGTACTTTTTGATAGGGTCTCAGCCCACTTATCTTCATATTTTTTTTAAACCGAGTTAAGATGAATATTATATTATTCTAGTCAAGTCAAGTCAAATTTATTTGTATAGCGCTTTTCACAACAGGCATTTTTTCAAAGCAGCTGTACATGATATTATGCTATAAAAGAAAAGGAATGAATATAATGCTAATATTAGTTATTTATGTTTATAACTTTTAGTGGTTAAAATTAGTAAACTAAGTAAGTGTTATGGGTCAATGGTTAAATAAAAACATTTTGTATGAACTATAAGTTTTAGTGTTAAAATCCTTGAAGCCATCCTGAATTAACTGAGGAAATATATGTATATGCATCATCCTTTGATTTTGGCCGATGAATGCTTTTGTTATTGGTTAATTCATGTTCTATTTAGTTTATTTTTTAAGAGAGTTTTGTCCCTCCTTTGACCAAGTTGATATAGGATGCTTATGGTAGGTAATGTTGATGGACTCCATTCTGAGCCCATGCTTCAAGACAGTGGCTTATGATGAGTCCCATGTCATTGAGTTTTCATCAATTCATCCTCTGAGAATTCTGTCTTAGTTGGCACATGCTGCAGTTGGTCTTCAACACTCAGCAACACCAGGACTCTAGATATAATCCTAAGGTTTAGACAGGGAATGAACTAGAATATAGAAATAGAATTAGGCAGAATAGGTTAGGTCTTTAGTCTAGACTAAAACTGAGAGAGTGTGTCAGAGTTCCGAACACTGTTAGGAAGACTATTTCATAGTTTATGAGCCAAATAAGAAAGTTATCTCCCTCCCTTTGTGGATTTTGATATTGTCTATTATTGTTAACAGGCTGGAGTTTTGCGATCGCAGTTAGCGTGATGGATTATAGCGTGATATAAGGTCAATTCAGTACTTTGGAGCTAGACAAAGCTTTGTAAGTAAAAAACTGAATTTTAAAATGAATTCAAAAATTACAGGTAGCGTAATGAGCGGTAGAGAGAGCAAACAGACCCAAGAGCAGAGGAATAGTTCAAAGGATTTATTTACAACAAATAAAAGTCTCTGTTCATTGTGGAAGTCAGGAATAATATCGTGCAATCCTGCATTGAATCTTAGCTGGCATGCAGCAAACGTCTAGGTTACGTATGTAACCTCCGTTCCCTGATGGAGGGAACGAGACGTTGTGTCAGAGAAGCGACACTAGGGGTCTCTCTTGAGCGCCGATATTCACCTCTGAACTATGAAAAAAGGCCAATGAGAGTTGGCAACCAGTATTTGCATGTCCCGCCCCCGGACATACGGGTATTTAAGCGGCACAAATACGGGAGTTCATTCAGGATTTTTCTGAGGAGCCGGAAATGGTTCGGCCACAACTGAGCTGAGCCGTGTACGTGAACTGCTGATACAGGAGCGAGCAGGTATTCTTACGTGCAGAACGACCAACTGTATCAGGCTGCACGTACCCTTCCCCAATGCCCCATTTAAGCCATCAGACTCCTTATCGTTACCCTGGAGGGGGGAACAAGGTGATGGCCGCCAACATGGGAACGGGCCAGCCTGGCTGGGTCTCTTTTCTCTCTATGTTTCTTGCATAGAGCAACTACGGCCGGGGCCCTTACAGACATTGAGGGAAGGGGTCTTAGCCCTCATCAGGGCGGAGAAGGCCCTGCGGAGGCCACACCTACCTGGGAGGGGAGGCAAACCTTAGTGGCAAATACATCAGATGGCCTATACTTAGGACCTATATGGAAAAGTTGGTGCGGTGGTAGATCCAGCCTCGTAGAGGGGGGAAGCATACAGCACGGCGACCGAGGCAGCTGTAACTGCCTAAGGGAGACACGGGAGTCAGCTCATGATGGGACAATACCGTGGCATTACACACAGGGGGAATCCGAACAGGAGGCCTTACCTGCAGAGCACCTATACCAGTACAGGGTGGCTTGCGGTACCCGTAGTGGTTTGGGTCGGCGAGTTCCTCCGCTGAACTGCGGACCTGCGAGGGCTAGGGAGGAGTCAACCAGGGCCCAAAAAATGGGATCTCCTGGGAACAGAGCCGCACTGTTTTCCCTTGGTTAGGGGGAAAGGGCGCTAGGCGCAAGCGGTTCACCCGGTCAGATCGTCAGCGTGCTACCGAGTTCTACCGGCTCGGACCTGAGAAAACACGGGACGATACTGACTCAACTCGGAGATTATAGAATCTCGCAAAAGTGTTAGGTGTTGCCCAGCCCGCTGCTCTACAGATGTCTGCTAAGGCGGTGCCCCTAGCCAGTGCCCACGAGGATGCAACACTCCTTCGGCTCGGGAAGATCACCAGTCTGTGAACAGACGCCACTTTAGGGTGTAAAGATGCCTGGTCGAAGGGGCTCTGGCTTGGTTGATAGTGTCTATGACGGCCAGTGGTAGGCCGGCTAGATCTTCCACGTCCCGTCTAGGGGCCAGACGTGGAGGTTCCAGAGGTCTGGGTGCAGATGCCAGAGCGTGCCCCATCCCTGAGAAAGAAGATCCTTCCTCAGGGGGATTCGCCAGGGAGGGGCTGTCGTGAGGAGCGTGAGATCCGAGAACCACATCCGGTTGAGCCAGTAGGGGGCCACCAGAGTGACTTGCTCCTCGTCCTCCCTGACCTTGCACAGCACCAGTGCAAGAAGGCTCACTGGGGGAAAAGCGTACTTGCGCAGCCCCGCAGGCCAGCTGTGCACCAGAGCATCTGTCCCAAGGGGAGCCTCTGTGAGGGCATACCAGAGCGGGCAGTGGGAGGTTTCCTGGGAGGCAAACAGGTCTACCTGTAGCATTTTGAACGGGAGTTTGTACAAGGGCCGATTGAAAACTCGCAAGTCCAAGATCGGTCGTAAGCCGCCGCCTTTCTTGGGTACAGTGAAGTAAGGGCTGTAGAAACCCTTCTTCGTTTCGGTTGGAGGAACAGGCTCTATCGCGTCCTTGACTAGAAGGGAGGCGATTTCTTCGCACAGGGACTGAACGTGTCTGTCGTTCACTGCGGAGAAACAAACGCCCACGAAGGGGGGCGGAGACCTGGCAAACTGAATTGCGTAACCGAGTCGGATGGTCCGGTGCAGCCATCGGGTTGGGCAGTGAAAGCCACGCCTCCGTGCAAGGGGCACCAGGGGGACGGGTTTTTTGGACGTACCCGGCGGGGCTTCGCAGCGGTGCGGAACAGGTAACGCGGTGTCGGGGGCAACGCGGCATCCCGAGGCTCTGGTGCTGAGAACAAACTCAAAGCACTTACCTTGCTCCGTGCACCTGGCGGGGGGTGGGTTCATGACTGAGGAGGAGGTCCGACGCTGGCGTCCTCTGGACTCGTCTGAACCGGCCAGCCGGGGAACAGTCGTGGGGCTGAGGGCGGGAGCACTGCATCCAGGGAGCTGGGACTGTTGAGGCCTGAAAGCAGAGTGCCGTGAGAATGGCATTTGCAGGCCATGTGACCCAGAGGTAAAGGAAATAGCTCTTTTATTGAGAATTTGGGTACCGCAGCCCCTGTTGAGGGGCGCGGCAAATGAAAAAACAAAGGATTCTCCTCCCGGCCCTCCACCGGGGGACGGAGCGGTCTTACCACCTCCGGAGCTAACTTCTTGCGCTCTGGGTCCGCTGTCTCAGGAGCGCCTGGGAGCCTTCCGGGTCCTCGATGGGGTCCATGAGACAGGGGGCGTATGCTTTCTGGCTGTGGGAGGACGCCCTCGGCGAGCAGATGGGGCCTGGGTCGTGGCGGCAGGCTTGCGGTGAGGCATGATGTGAGAGATAGCCTCCGTCTGCTTCTTCACCAGGGAGAACTGCTGGGCGAAGTCCTCAACGGTGTCGCCGAAGAGGCCAAACTCCAGCCATTGCTGACGTTCCTGGACCACCAGTGTGGCCATCGCCTGCCTGAGCGCCTGCGCAGTGACCTTCGTTGCTCTTAGGGCGAGGTCGGTCACTGAGCGCAGTTCCTGCAGCAATTTTCATTGTCCTCGTCAGACAAAACTGGAGGTACAGGGCAGTTAATGCCATGGTCCCATCAGACAGAAATTCAACCTGACAAGGTGACAAGACTATGACAATACCCCCACCCCCCCCAAAGGGACTTCTCCTGGAAGAGCCATGGATGGCTCAGGCATGGGCACTGGTCCTGGCTGGGGAGTGGCCTCTGAGGCCACTGGCCGCAACAGGGAAACGGAATCAGCAGCCATTAGCACTGGCAGCTGCAACTGGGAGTGGCCTCCATGGCCGTGGGCACTGACAGAGGATGGGGAATGGCCTCTGTGGCCGTGAGCACAGATAAAGACTGGGGAATGTCCTCAGTGTCTATAAGCACAGGTAGTGACAGGAAAACAGCTGCCATAGCTGTGAGCACTGGCAGTGACAGGGAACAGCCTCCATGGCTGGGAAGACTGACATGGACTGGGGAACAGCCTCCATGGCTGTGAGGACAGGTAGTGACAGGGGAGCAGCCTCCCTGTAGAAATGTAGAAAATCTGAGAAATTTAGAAAATCAGAGAGCAAGTGGAAAAGAGACAAGCTTCAAGTCTCTTTTGACACCTTAAAGGTGTCTTTAACAAAGAGCTATGAAAGAAGCAAAAGCTTAGTTTTTCTCTACATTTTTATCTGATAATGCAAATTGACCAAATGTATTGTTTAATACTGTCCATTCTGTCTTAAACCCTGTGAGAGATGCTTTTTTGGATGCTAATCAAGAGACCTACATTACATTTACTTTTACATTTATTAATTTGGCAGACGCTTTTATCCAAAGCGACTTACAAAAGAGGAAAACATAACATCAGAGACAGTGGTACGAAAAGTGCCATACTACAAAGTTTCACTATCATCAGAATAGTATACAAAACAGATTTAAGTGCAACAAGAATTGCCAATTTTTTATTTTTTTTTTATTGACTGGTTAAGTGCTTTTGGAAAAGATGTGTTTTAGCCGTTTTTTGAAGATAGAGAGTGAGTCAGCTTCACGGATTGAGTTGGGAAGGTCATTCCACCAACGTGGTATGATGAAACTGAAAGTCCGGGAAAGTGTTTTGTTGCCTCTTTGTTTTGGTACGACAAGGCGATGTTCCTTAGCCGACCGCAGGCTTCTGGTGGGAACGTAGCTCTGCATAAATGTTTTTAGGTATGCTGGAGCAGACCCAGTGACTGTTTTGTATGCCAGCATCAGGGCCTTGAATTTAGTACGTGCCTGAACCGGCAGCCAGTGGAGAGAGACAAAGAGTGGTGTAACATGTGCTCTCTTAGGTTCATTAAAGACCAGACGTGCTGCTGCATTCTGGATCATTTGGAGAGGTCTAATAGCACATGCAGGAAGGCCTGCAATGAGAGCTTTTCAGTAGTCCAGTCTAGTTATGACAAGTGACTGAACAAGCAGTTGTGTGGCATGTACAGAGAGGAAAGGTCTTATCTTCCTGATATTGTAGAGTGTAAATCTACATGATCTTGCAGTCTTTGAGATGTGGTCTGTGAAATTTAGCTCATCATCAATGGTTACCCCTAGATTTCTGACCGTTTTGGAAGGCGAAACTGTAGTTGGACCCAGCTGCACGGTGATGTTGTGTTCAACAGCAGGGTTGGCTGGAAAGACAAGGAGTTCGGTCTTGGCTGGGTTGAGTTGCAGGTGGTGTTCCTTCATCCAGGCTGAGATGTCTGCCAGACAGGCAGCGATTCGAGCGGTCACTGTGGTGTCGTTGGGCTGGAAAGACAAGTAGAGTTGCGTGTCATCAGCGTAGCAGTGGTAAGAGAACCCATGTGACTGGATGATGGGTCCTAATGACGTTGTGTATATGGAGAAGAGAAGTGGCCCAAGCACTGATCTCTGAGGTACCCCAGTAATTAACTGATGTGGCTTGGATACCTCCCCTCTCCAGGCTACCTCAAAGGACCTTTCTGAGAGATAGGAGTTGAACCAGCCAAGCACAGTTCCGGTGATGCCCAGTTTAGAGAGGGTGGAGAGTAGGATCTGATGGTTAACTGTGTCAAAGGCAGCAGAAAGGTCCAGCAGAATCAGAACAGATGATCTGGATTCAGCTTTCGCCTGTCTCAGCGACTCCATGACAGATAGCAGGGCAGTCTCAGTGGAGTGTCCACTTTTGAAGCCTGACTGATTGTCATCCAGCAGCTTGTTCTGTGAGAGATTGAAAACTGCCCTTTCAAGCGTTTTTGCCATGAATGGGATGAGAGAGACTGCTCTGTAGTGTTCTATCTGTGTGGGGTTAAGTGCAGGTTTTTTCAGCAGTGGGGTTACTCGAGCCTGCTTAAATGTAGTGGGAAAAGTGCCCGCAAGAAGAGATGTGTTAATTATGTGTGTAAGTGCAGGTAGGATGGACGGAGAGATGGCCTGGAGAAGGTGTGATGGAATGGGGTCAAGGGAACAGGTGGTGGGGTGGTTGGAGAGGAGGAGTTTAGAGACCTCAGTGTCAGTTAAAGGAGAGAACATAGATAAAGAAGAGTTGCATACAGGAGGTGGGTGTTTGACAGGGTGTGGTGCTGTGAATGTATTGCTGATTGCTGTAACCTTATTAGTAAAAAATGTGGCGAAGATATCTGCTGTCAGTGATGTGTCAGGAGGGGGAGGGCAGAGAAGTGTGTTGAATGTTCTAAACAAGCTACGAGTGTCTGTGGTGCTGTTGATCTGGTAATATGAAGTTTTTGCAGCTTTAACATTATCAGAAAAAGTTGCAAGCAGAAGCTGATATTTACCTAGATCGGCTGGATCTTTAGATTTCCGCCATCTCATCACAGACCTGTGATGAATTTTTAACTTTTTTTACTCACAAAATCGAACATATTAAAGGTGCTATTATACCTTCTCAAGTGAATCAACCACTAATACCTTCCCTGTGCAGCTCCCTGACTCACTTTGAACCAGTTTCGTCAGAACAGTTGGCAGATGTAGTTTCAAAGATGAAGTGTTTCAGTTACAAGCTGGATATTCTATCTCCATGCCTTTTTAAAGACATTTTTACAACTATTAGTTCAAGTGTGACAGTGATTGTTAACAGCTCTTTAGCTAATGGAGTTGTTCCTAGCAGATTAAGCATGCAATTCTACATCCTTCGTTAAAAAAAGCCTTCTTTGTATCTGGAAATACACAATAATTATAAATTGCCTTTTATTTCTAAGATCTTTGAGAGAGTTGTCTATTTGCAGCTTTACTCCTATCTAAATACATTTGACATTTTAGACACTTTTCAGTCTGGCTTCAGACCCATGCACAGCACTGAATCTGCAAGGTTGCTAATGAGGGTTGGCATCCAGGGTATGGCCCTCCAGTGGTTTGCCTCCTATCTTTAAGATAGGATGTTTTCTGTAAATGTAGGGAATTTCTCTTCTAAACTGATTTTATTTTCTGTGTATATACTTCCTTTTAAGCTCTATTTCATGGAAGTACAGCATATCCTATCACTGTAATACTGACAATTCCCAATTTTACTTACCAGTGAGCTCAGACAAGAAGTGTTCATTTGATAACATCCAACATTTCTTTGAAGATATTAAACATTGGCCAGCAAACATTTTTTTCAATTAAACAAGAGTAAAACTGAAGTTCTGATTTTAGATCCCCCCCATGTCATCCTTACTGGCATGGCCGCCCAGTTAGGTCTTCTTTTGTCGAATGTACAAGATCATGTAAGAAGTCTTGGAGTGATTTTATATTCATCATTACTTTTTAATAAACAAATTAGTGCTGTTGACAAGGGTAGCTTATTCCACCTGAGATCGATTGCTAAAGTCAAACATTTCCTTTCCAGCAAAGACCTGGAAATTGTGATCCACTCATTAATTTCATCAAGGTTAGATTCAAGGTTATAATTCATTGTACATTGGCCTCCCATGTACAGTACAATGCAGCAGCTAGGCTTTTGATAGGTTCAAGAAAGAGGGATCACATTATGCCTATATTAGCGTCTCTACACTGGCTTCCCGTTAAATTCAGGGTTGATTTTAAAATTCTACTTTTTGTTTACAAGTCACTATCTGGTCTCATGCCCAAATACATTAGTGATCTTCTTGTCCCTTACTCACTCACCACAGCACTCCGGTCTTCTCATCAACTTCTTTTTAATTTTATTCTTTGTCGATATACATCCAAGGGTGATCGTGCTTTCTCTGTGGTTGGTCCTAAACTCTGAATACCATTACCATGTGAGGTCAGCTTCTTCAGTTGCTGAGTCCTCTTTGAAAATGTATTTATTTTCTTTAGCATTTGAATAGGACAATATGTTCAATTAACTAAATACTTGTAGTTGTTAAATTGTATTCTTTTGATTTATTATTTCTTTTTTTGTTGTTGTATGTATTTAATTCTGCCAATGTGTATTTTTGATTGATTTGGAAAGCACTTTGGGTCAACTTCTGTTGTTTTTAAATGTGCTATATAAATAAAGGTTGAGATGACTTGACTGTGAATCATATGCTATTCTCCAGACACCACTCAGACATCCAGCCATTCAGTGACACTAATCTACTACAAACCTTGTCACCACAATGAGCAGGGAGGGTGCCAGAGCATATTAAAGTGTCTGTGTTGCAATGATGGAGGTCACAAGAGGAGGATCTAAGTGCAGCACACTTTAATGAAAGTAAAACAAAATACATAACAGGATAAACGTAGAATAGGGAAAGACAAATAACCAGGAAACAAAACAAACTATAATAAACAGGACGGAAATCAGAGCATAGACTGGAGCGGAAACATGTAACAACCGACAAGGATTAAACAGAAAACAGGGCATTATATACACAAGGATAATGAGATAAATGAAAGACAGGTGAAAAGCTGGACGTGATCAGAGCAGGGGATTATAGGGCAGACAACAGTAAATCACACTATTCATGTTGGACTACGTGTATATTTGTAGGTGGGTCTGTAATTCAAGCATTAAAATTGATAGTTTTCAAAAGATGCATTAGAGTAAAAGTGTGACGATATCACAAAATAGCAGGGTCTGAGTAATAGAGAGAAAAATAAGTATTTATAAAGTCATCAGCCGTTAAGTCATGATTTGAGTTAAAGTGAATAACACACACACACTTGTTGTAGCACCTCTAGTTTTCATTTCACCTGGAAACTTCACTGACTTGTACCTGGAGACATGTATAACAAGTTTTGAAAAATGAGATCACTATGAGACCAGATTGGATACACACCACATGGCCAAATGTATGTGTACACACCCTTCTAATTAACAGCTACACCCATTTAGACATGAACAAACATTTGTATAAGAATGGGCCCATTTTATGTTCCAGAATCACAAGGCCCCTGTGCTCAAACCACAGTGAATTAAAAACCTATTTACTGAGTGTGTTGTTGAAGAACTACAGCCTGTATTAATCCAGAACCTGAACCTCACTCATCAGATTACCGTAAATGGATCAACAGCTGTGAGCCAGACCCCATCAACCAACATCAGTGCCTGACCTCACTGATGCCCCTGTGTGTGAATGGGAGCAATTTCTTACTGCCATGTTACAACATCTTGTGGAAAGCCTTTACAGAAGAGTGGAAGCTGTTATAGCAGCAACGGGAGGGCCAACGCCCTATTAAAACTAGTGGTTTTTAATATTAAATGTTCAGCAGGGACATATGAGTGTGGTGTTGGGTGCCCACGTACTTTTTAGCCATGTAGTACAAATTCATAATATCTATGAGTTTAATGACAAACGTACTGTCAATGATTCTATTATGTGTGTAGCATGCACATCCTCTCCATGTTTGCATGATGGCACCTGCATCGTCGACGACTCTAGCTCCTTCAACTGTGCCTGTCTGGCTGGATACACCGGCAAGAGATGTGAACATGGTGAGGGCAGTCTTTGAAAGGGATTATTATCTATTTATTTGATTTTTTGCCCTGAAGGTTAAAGATATAGTTCACCCAAATATTTCAATTCTCTCATCATTAACTCACCCTCATGCCATCTCAGCTTCTTTATTCTGCAGAAACTAAACAAATATTTTTAGAAGAATATTTCAGCTCTGTAGGTCCAGACAATGCAAGTGAATGTGTTTGCCAACATTTTTGTAGCTTTGTCTCACCCTCACGTATCATATAGTTTCAGAAGATGTGGCTATAACCACTTGAGTCTTATTGATTGGTGGCTGTGGCTCAGTTAGTAGAGCGGTTTGGCCACTAATCACAGGGTTGGTGGTTCAAATCCCAGCCCACATGAAGTGTCCTTGGGCAAGACACTGAACCCCAAGTTGCTCCCAATTGGAGGCTATGAATGTGTGTGCAAATGGGTGAATGAGTAACATTGTAAACTTTGAATACCGTTAAGGTTGAATACCGTAAAAGGCACTATATAAGTGCAGACCATTATTTTATGCTGTGTTTATGTGGATTGTGGAGCTTCATATATTTGGCACACATTCACTTGCATTGTATGAACTACAGAGATGTAATACTCTTTATATTAATTTGAAGTATTTTAAAAATCGTAATTTGTGTTCAGCAGAAGAAAGAAAGTCACAAACATATAAAATGGCATAAAGGTGAGTAAATTATGAAATAACTTTCTTTTTTGGGTGAACTATCCCTTTAAGATAGTTTGTGGTTTAGAAATTAGACAGCAGGGAGGGTTATGAGTTATAGGAAATAGTCTTAGGTTGCTGTCTCCAGTTTTCATTTATTATTTCAATAAAACAGTAAAAATAAAAAAAAATATTTGTCTAAATGTATATTAATTGGATAGTGTGGTGGAACTGGCCTGGTAAACAAAAGTTTGTTGGTTCAGCCACTGTCATGAGCTCTTGAGCAAGGTACATTACCCCAGGTTCTCCAGGGAGACTGTCTCTAAAATAAGGAGAGTCTACTGTATGTTTTTGGATAAAAGGATCTGTAAAATGACTACTTACAACTGCTTACTTTTATGGGCACAGGGCCTTCTGCATAAGTTTTGTTAAAGATTTATTACTCCATATGGTAATTTGTTCATACCACTACCCTTACAACATAAAGTCATGTCATTTATAGGCCTTTTATATGGTTGAAAGTAACATTTTGTATGCCATTACATGTAACATTTGTCTATGTATGATCTATCAGTGTTTGAGTGCAGAAGGCCTTTGATTCCAGCCCATGGCACCACAGAGCATTTGGATGTAGGGGTGGGAGGTTATGCTCTGTTCCATTGTGACCCTGGATACACACTAAAGGGCTTCCAGATGACCACTTGCCTGTCGGATGGGACATGGAGTACACCAACTCCACAGTGTGGTAAGCAAACTCAATTAGAAGTTGTAAATCTGGAAGCAAAATTAAAATATTACAAAGGAATCCTTCAAATGTTGTGACTTTTTCAAAGTCAGTATTTTGAATTTTAACATTGAACATTGAAAATTGAATGCACATATCAAAATCTGTGATATTGGTTTAGATAGTACTTGGTATCAGATCTGGAAAAAAAGTGGTTTCACACATCCCTCATTTGTATAACTTCAAAAAGAATAAAATATACAGCCTTTATCTATGTGTTAATACACTTGAAAACAGCTGATGCATGACTCTGTACTTTTACTAGTGCCTGAACAAAGCTGTGGTATTCCTCCAAAGCCAGAGCATGGTGATCACTTCCTTGTCTATGGACCAAATGATGTACTTATTGCTATACAGTATTTGTGCTACAAGCCATACAAACTTAATGGAAACCCTCAAAGAACCTGCTTGGGCAACAACACTTGGAGTGGGATGGCACCTACCTGTGTCAAAGGTACCACATCACTGCATTCATGAAAAATACACTGATTAAGCTAGATATACATTTACTGAATGTTAATTATTGGTATCCTATGTGGTTTGAAAGAAAAAAAGTTAAATTATATTATTGCCAATTACAAATACTGGACCAGTTCCACCATCATGAATAAGTTCTATAACTGAAACAAAAAAACTTTGTTTGGGCAAAAGGACTTTAGTATTTCTTGTTTTAAATACAGTATTTTTGTGACACTTGCATGAAGAGCCATCTGGTCGCTGCTAATTTTAACATTAGGTCACAATATCATTAATTTTGATCTAATGCATATAAGGCCTTTATTCTATTTATAAAAATTATCATTATTGCTTTGGCATATATATAAGGGTGATTTGTTTTCTGTTGGTAGTGATTGCTATAAAGCTTTGAATTTCTTTTTCTTGCAGGGCTGAAAAAAATATCTACACCAGGTAATGAACAAAATACAGGCAAAGACAAGCCCTGCGGCCAAGAAGAAATGGGTCATACCAAGGACAATACTCCATATGAAAAAGAAAATGAGTCAACCACAGACAAAGATATTAGACCACAAAAACCTACCCCTGGAAAGGAGAAAGTTGGACAAGAAGTAGATTTGGGCAAAGACATTAGGAAAGATTTCAGAAAAGAAAAGCCAAAAGACAAAGTAGAAAATAAGGATGATGATGATAGCAGCATTAACACAATTAGTAAGAAAGAGACAAATGAGGATGAAGATCATGTTAAACCCCTTGACAAAGACAGACATGTAGATAGGGGAGAGAAAGTTGCAAAAAGTCCAAAAGAAGATTTGGACATGGACTTTGTAGATATTGTGTTGATTGACAGAAAGTGGGCTAACAATCAGACTGCAAAGGACAAAATTGATGATGAAGGAACAGACAAAGGGGAAAAAGTTATTTATGGACCCAAATACTCAATAGTAAGACTGACTAAAGGTGAGAAAGAAAACAATTTTTATCAAATAGACACCATAAACATAGGCAATAACAGTGAATCTGTCGAAAGCAATGACATAGGTTTGAGGACATTGCCTCGAAAAGAAACTGAAGAAAGCCCAACAGCTACTACTGACAGCACAGCAATCATGTCAACAGTGAGCAAAACAACTGAAAGAATGCTCATGATCAAATCTACAGATAAGTTCAAAGTGGATTCAGTGAATGAACAAATAACAGAACAGGATTTACCACTAGAAACAAAAGAAGAATTTTTACCAAATACAAAGCCAGAAGGTGAATCTGGGCAGTTTGTTGAAACTGGGAATCTCATCATCACAGGTAATCAAGAGAATCTCCAAGAAAACATTTATCTACAATGTTTGGGCAGAATAAAATTAAACACTATCAGTGGCACCCTAAAGATGTATGTGACAAATACTTTTTACATTGAAATTACAGTGCAAGGTGCTTGTAGGTTTAATATCTTTGAATGGTATCTTGCTGTGTTGTTGGAAACTGTGCACTTGATGAACAGGGCCTACGGTTCTAGACCTCATATTGTGACAGGATAGCACTTGCTATGGATTGGGTGTCCTGTGTGTCATTTTATGAGCCCTTAGACTTCAGAGATAACTGATAGTCTATGTGATATTACGTCACCAAAGTATAGACTCTGAGGAGGACTTTAAGGGCAGGGCTAATCTGACCTCTGATAAAGTCATTTGAAAAGTTAATGGCTTTTGCATGTCCAGAGCACAGAGTTTCTTTGCAAGAGCTACCTTGCCTCTGCTTAAACAGTCCACGTCATCTTCTCTGGCTGGTCCTTTTTTATCACTGCTGAGAAGAAAGTTAAATAAATTAAATGAGAATAGATTCTTTATTTTTCATGTGAGTGGGTCCCGGTGGAAATTGTTGTAAACCAATGATTCTCATGCTGCCTTCTTGTGCTATCGGAATTATCGCAACTGCAAGTTTCCTCTTCGGAAGTTGGAAATGAAGATCCTCTCAAGTCGAAATTGCGACTGGGATACTCAGAGATAATTTTGATACCTGAGTTTCTGAGTTGGGAGGACACATAAACTTGGAACATTACGGAGGAGAGTTTGGTTTTTGTAGTCCTGTTTTCTGTAGTTCTTTAGTATATATACATATCTATATATATATATATATATATATATATATATATATATATATATATATATATACACTCACCTAAAGGATTATTAGGAACACCTGTTCAATTTCTCATTAATCCAATTATCTAATCAACCAATCACATGACAGTTGCTTCAATGCATTTAGGGGTGTGGTCCTGGTCAAGAAAATCTCCTGAACTCCAAACTGAATGTCAGAATGGGAAAGAAAGGTGATTTAAGCATTTTTGAGCGTGGCATGGTTGTTGGTGCCAGACGGGCCGGTCTGAGTATTTCACAATCTGCTCAGTTACTGGGATTTTCACGCACAACCATTTCTAGGGTTTACAAAGAATGGTGTGAAAACGGAAAAACATCCAGTATGTGGCAGTCCTGTGGGCGAAAATGCCTTGTTGATGCTAGAGGTCAGAGGAGAATGGGCCGACTGATTCAAGCTGATAGATGAGCAACTTTGCCTGAAATAACCACACGTTACAACCGAGGTATGCAGCAAAGCATTTGTGAAGCCACAACACGCACAACCTTGAGGCAGATGGGCTACAACAGCAGAAGACCCCACCGGGTACCACTCATCTCCACTACAAATAGGAAAAAGAGGCTACAATTTGCAAGAGCTCACCAAAATTGGACAGTTGAAGACTGGAAAAATGTTGCCTGGTCAGATGAGTCTCGATTTCTGTTGAGACATTTAGATGGTAGAGTCAGAATTTGGCGTAAACAGAATGAGAACATGGATCCATCATGCCTTGTTACCACTGTGCAGGCTGGTGGTGGTGGTGTAATGGTGTGGGGGATGTTTTCTTGGCACAATTTAGGCCCCTTAGTGCCAATTGGGCATCGTTTAAATGCCATGGCCTACCTGAGCATTGTTTCTGACCATGTCCATCCCTTTATGGCCACCATGTACCCATCCTCTGATGGCTACTTCCAGCAGGATAATGCACCATGTCACAAAGCTCGAATCATTTCAAATTGGTTTCTTGAACATGACAATGAGTTTCACTGTACTAAAATGGCCCCCACAGTCACCAGATCTCAACCCAATAGAGCATCTTTGGGATGTGGTGGAACGGGAGCTTCGTGCCCTGGATGTGCATCCCACAAATCTCCATCAACTGCAAGATGCTATCCTATCAATATGGGCCAACATTTCTAAAGAATGCTTTCAGCACCTTGTTGAATAAATGCCACGTAGAATTAAGGCAGTTCTGAAGGCGAAAGGGGGTCAAACACAGTATTAGTATGGTGTAATAATCCTTTAGGTGAGTGTATATACACACTGTACATATACGTATATATACTTCAGAAAGTTCAAGTAATACGTATATATACTTCAGAAAGTTCAAGTATATCTTCATCTAAGTTACAATAATGAACAAACATTTTAACTAATAACACACAGATTTTTGTTCTTGTATATATTGAAAACATCACTCAAATATTCACAGTTTAGGTTGGGAAAAGTATGTGAACCTCGAAGCTTATTAGAGTCAGGAGTTGGCAAACCTGGCATCCAGTTAATAAATTAATAAGTTTCGTATTCACAAGAAGCATCTGCTTACATGGACAATGCCTCACAAAAAAGAGATCTCAGAATACCTACAATCAAGAATTGTTTCTTTGAATAATGCTGGGAAGGGTTATCTCGAAGAGAGATCTATACACAGTTAGATAAATTGTCTATAAATGGAGATGATTTAGTACTGTGGCTACTCTGCCTAAAAGCTACCAGAAATGCTTGGTTGAGGTTATTACTGCCAAAGGAGGATTGACCAGTTATTAAATCCAAAGGTTCACTTATTTTTTCCACAGAACTGTGAATTTTTAATGGGATGTGTTCAATAAAAAAATTAAATATAAACATTGTTTGGGTTGTTAGCTGAAGCGCAATCGTGTTTAACTATACTTGTGACTTTGATGAAGATGAGATCACATAACTGATTAATGAACTACGTGTCTGTTCTAAATGCAAGTTTCATGGCTCATTTGGCATGTTTTTTTGTTGTTGTTGTTGATGAATAAACGTCAAAACTGGCTACTTACACATGTTTTCATTTTGAGCATAACATCATGGTTACATGGTTGTAACCTCCGTTCCCTGATGGAGGGAACGAGAAGCTGTGTCGAATATAGTGACACAAGGGGTCTTCCTTGAGAGCCTCGCGTACCTCTATACTTAAGAAAAGGCCAATGAGAAATTGGCAGACAGAATTTGCACCCCCAGGCTGGTCCTACCTGATGATGGAGGAGCTCTATGAACACAGTGACCGGGGGCAGAAGGACTGCTCAAGGGAGACGCGGGTCCGCTGACAGGGGGACCGTACTGCAGAAAATACATCACAGTGAGTTGCCTGAAGAGGGAATTAAGCCTGTAGATCCCTATCCCAGTACAGAGCACTTGCAGGCCAGAAGGCTAGGGAGGAAGAACATCCAGGAAGCAAAAGCTTAGTGGCTAACCTGGGAGAGAAAGCTCACTGGATCAACTCAGTTAAAGGCACTAGGTGCAAGCATGGACATACAGAGCTAAGATATTCTTCTAAAAATCTTCATTTGTGTTCAGCAGATGAAAGTCAAACACATCTGAGATGTCATGAGGGTGAGTAAACGATGAGAGAATTTAAATTTTTTGGTGAATTATCACAGTCTTAATTTTCTATATGCAAAACAAAACTTAATTTGGGTTAAATTGTGACCAGATGGAACATTTTCTTGACAGGTTTTGACAAATTCAAACTAATGCATTTCAGTAATATTGACATTCTTTATTTACATATTACCATCTTTTTATGTTAAATATCTCCAATGGCAGACAATCAAATACCTTCATCATCATGGAAGCTCAACAGACTCGCTTTTGGTTCCTCACGATTCTCCTTCTTTTTCTTCTTCTCTTTGTTGGATTTGAACGCACCGGACTGAAATCCGTTTCAGTGATCGTTCAGCATGTTTGCTCCATGCTGAACTTGCCGGGGCAAGTGGCGGTCTCGCTCGGGTTCGCCGAAACTTCGGCTCCGGGCCCACTTGACTGCTCATCTTCCTTTGTCTCCTCATTGTCTGAGTCATTCTGCCGCCTTAAATTGCACCTTTTAGCTTTCTTAAACATGGTGATATAGTTTGCAGCGCATCTATCAGAGTGTCTCTGAAGGCCCAAAGGACCACTGAGAGATCCCAGGAGGAGAACAGGCTTGGCCGGGGAGGGTTCAGCCTCTGGGCATCTCTAAAGGACCCTAATAATCAAGTCATGCTTACCCAAGGACTTGTCGTCCACTGCGTCGTGGTGGGCTGCGATAGCGTACATACACCTTCAAGGTGGAGGGAGACAGCTTCATTTTCCTTGCAAGAATGAAAGCACTGACCGAAATGCTATTGTATACTATTCTGACGATAGTGAAACTTTGTAATATGGCATTTTTCGTACCACTGTCTCCCCAAGATTATTTGCTGATGTTTTTCCTCTTTTGTAAGTTGCTTTGGATAAAAGCATCTGCCAAATGAATAAATGTAAATGCGCATCTCTGCGGGTCTTCAGACCGGGAGTACCAATTTGCAAACAAACACCACTTTAGGGTGTAAAACTGCCTGGTAGAGGGAGCTCTGGCTTGGTTGATCATGTCTACGCATGTGATGCAGGTGGCAGGTCACTCAAATCTTCCAAGTCCCATCCAGGGGCCAGACTGGAGGTTCCAGATGTCTGGGCGCAGATGCCAGAGGGTGCCCCATCCCTGGGAAACAAGGTCCTTCCTCAGTGGAATTTGCCAGGGAGGTGCAAGGAGCGTGAGATCCGAGAACCAAGTCCGAGTGGGCCAGTAAGGGGCCACTAAGGTGACTTGTTCCTCATCCTCCCTGACCTTGCACAGCACCAGTGCAAGAAGGCTCACTGGGGGAAATGCGTACTTGCACAGCCCCGGGGCCAGGTGTGTGCGCCAACGCGTCTGTCCTGAGAGGGGCCTCTGTCAGGGAGTTTCAGAGCGGGCAGTGGGAGTTGTCTTGGGAGGCAGAGAGATCTAACTGTGCCATGCCAAACCGGTCCCAAATCAGCTGGACCACCTGGGGCTGTCATGTTGAGGTTGCCGGGGCTATGAGTGGCAAGCAGCGACCTCATAGGAGGAGATGGCGGGTGAGTTGTGACATATGACAAGAGCGCACACCGCCTTGGCAATTTATGTACACTAACGCCGCGGTTGGTGATTAACACACGGTATGTTCCGCGGCGCCATGCCCATCTCGGGACTCGAGTCTGAAGCCAGTGCTGAAGCAGTCTCATATGCATCAACCCGAGCAGCGCGACCATGGCCGAGGATGCCATATGCCCCAGGAGCCTCTGGAACTGTTTTAGAGGAACCGCTGTGCCGAGCTCGAAGAGAGCGAGGCACCTGAGCACAGACTGCACATGCTCGTTCGTGAGGTGTGCTGTCATTGAGACTCAGTCTAACTCCATGCCGAGAAAAGAGATGCTCTAAACTGGGACAAGCTTGCTCTTTTCCCAATTGACCTGAAGCACAAGACGAGCACCTGGTCCCTGTGAGTGCATAGTAACTCTCGAGAATGAGTAAGGATGAACCAGTCATCGAGGTATTTGAGTATGCGACCTTCGTGAAGACGCGAGGGGACAGGGATAGGCCAAAGGGGAGGACCTTGACTGATATGCCTGGCCATCGAACCGTAGGAAGGGTCGTGTCGAGGCAAGATGGAGATGTGGAAGTATGAGTCCTTCAGGTCTAGGGCTGTAGAAACCCTTCTTCGTCTCGGCTGAAGGGATGGCCTCTATCATGTCCTTGAGTACTGGCAGAGGGTTTTTAGCATCTTCGGAACTCATCGGCGCCGGTCTGCCGTTGATGAGCAGTCGTGGATCCGGAGGCGAGGTGACTGCGTCCGGGGAACCGGGACTGTAGGATTTTGGAGCCAGGGTGCTGTGAGAACGGCTGGATGACCCAGGGAGTGAGGAAATTGCTCTTTTATTGAGAATGTGGATACCGCAGCTCACGGTGGCCCGGGCAAGCATGTCGGCCATCTGCGTGTCGGCCTCAGAATGGGCGGGCTGACCCGACGTGGCAGCCCAGTCGAGTCCTCTGCGTCAGATACCTGAACGCTCTTCGATGCAGCTGTGACGTCATCATCCAATTCCGGGGGGGAGAACGCAGGCTAGCCACGTGGCGAGCCGCACTCAGCGCGAGCCAGGAAGGAAGCAAGCGAGCATGCCGGGGGGCGGGTGGTTCATGGATATTTACCCAGCAAAACAGAGCTCGCTGCCATCCCCAAATCGCCTCCATCGCCAGCCGGGTCATCTTCAATCCCGTGAGAAGAAGAAGCGATGCGGGGGCAGCTGAAGTGGCATTCACTTTGAGAAATGAAAGCCGCGACCACAACGCTGCCATGGTCATGTTCTCGCAGTGAGTACATGAAGCACCCACAAATGCTGCCTCAGTGTGATGGCTACCCAGGCACACGAGGCAGCATCTATGACCGTCAGTTTTGTAGAGATATCGACCACATCCAGGGACTAAACACAGACGGAAAGGCATCTTTAAAAAGACGCATCATGAAAAGGGACGTTCAATGCCTGCCTGCTTCCCTTTAACCCGTATGTCCTGGCGCGGGACATGCAAATTCTGTCTGCCAATTTCTCATTGGCCTTTTCTCAAGTGAGGCTCTCAAGAAAGACCCCTTTGTGTCACTACATTCGACACAACGTCGAATGAGTGACAGAAGGGAAGGATATTACAATATTAATGATAATATTAAATTATATTTAGCAATTGGTACACATCTTTGGGTTTTGTGACTGAAGGAGAAATGTATTGATTGTTAGTTATGCTGTTTATTAAACAGGGGTCATTCTTTGGACACACAATACATGGAACGAGTCAAACCAAACGAAAGTGACAACAACAATAGTGGAAGTGCACGTCAAGAGCTTTTGTGTATGGAGGTTAGGAGACAGCTGCATTTTTAGAACTTGATTCTGAAACAATATAATATACCCAGTATCTCATAGCGGTTATATAACTGCCTGTATATGTGCGCATAGTCAACTTAAGTATACTTTGAAAGGTGAGCGTTCAACTTTCACAGACACTCAGCGTTCACGTCAAAACCGAAGTATACTTTAGGCTAAATTAGGCTTTTCTGTTTTCAGTCAAGATATCCCTTACAATATTTGACACTTTATTATTTTTTTATTATGTACTTGGTTAAGATGTTTAGGCCTTTTTTTTTTTTTTTCTTCTTTCTTTTACTCCCCCTGTCTTTCTCTCTCAGAGGATAACGGGAGACAATGTCCCCCACCACCACCGTTGTATCATGGTTACTATGAGCTGGTGCCAGGACTCTTTCCCGAAACAATGGAGTTCTTCTGTAACCACTCTTATGCTTTGAGTGGCAATGCACAGAGGATGTGTCAGCCTAACGGCACCTGGACTGGCACCCAGCCTGTCTGCATTAGAGGTGGAAGCTGTCTCACTTCAGTCCAATGAGAGTCAACGGCAGTTGAGATAATGCATCTCTGTAGAGTATTCACATTCTCTCTCTGTCAAGAAAAAATTTGAGTGAATTCGGTACCCTCTGATAGAGTTGTTTATTTGCACACCAGAAACTCAAAATTCTCAAATAAAAAAACAAAAACATCAAAAATATTTTTAAGTCAATTACTGCTGCCACAGTGGATACAAAATACCAACCTGGTATAATAGTAAAAATATGACTCTATATTAATTTTTGAAAAATCTCCATGTACAATTCGCTGCAGTTTCCAGGTGAAATGAACACTAGCGCTAGAGGCTGTGTTTTATTCATGTTCACACAAATCACAAGCACAATTGCTGATTATGACTTTATAAACAACTATTTTTTGCACTATTACTCACACACTGCTATGTTATGATATCGGCACACTTTTACTGTAACGCATAATTTGAAAAACTTTACATTTTAATGCTTGTGTTACAGAACCACCAAAAATGACACACGTATTACAATATACAAGCAAATGTATAATAACTTGCAGAGTAGCTCACCTAATAAGGTGTTGGACTTTGTTCTTGGAAGACTGCAGTTCAAACCCAGCCAAGAATGAGATGACAATGTCATAGAAGCAACATGAAATTATCAGGGGTGTAAAGTAGTGAATTACAAATACTCACGTTACAGTAATTACTGACTTTTTCCCAAGAATTTTACTTTTTTAAATAATTAAGTAAATGTAAAAGTCAAATTTTTTTTTAGTATATTTTAAGTGCTGTTACTGTACTTTTACAACGCTATTTTCCCACCGTCTGTTCGCTACTTCCCTGTCCTGATTTTATTTTTCTATATCATCATGATTGGCTAGTGAGAGTCTCGTGACTAATGTCCAATCAAACGTTAAAAAAAAAACTTGAACGGCAGCTGCAGATCAGGCACCATTTGTCATGGATGTGGAGGATACCTCAAACATGTTTAACTATGTATAGTTTACAGCTGAACATTGTTTAGCACCTGGAAGGGCTTTTCGCAGTGAAAAAGGCCAATTGCTTGTCATGTGAGTTTAACTTGCTCAACTTGCCAGATATACTCATTAATCCTGCCTCTAATTTGAAGAAATATATATAGAGGTAAATTTCATATGTTTGCTTGCTAGATTCTGTGTCTATAACATAGCCTGTAATTTAACTATCTATCTGAGATTCTGAGATTATTGGGCTGCTGTGAGAGATTAATGTTATCAATAGGGCTGGGCAATGTCCTCGATCAAACAATCGCGATAGCAAGAGCACTGGTTGGTTGATCTAGATGAAATATAAAACGTCTGTCGCTGCATGTTGTTTGATTGATAGGCGGCTAATGTTTGAGCGCTAACGCGCCTCAATGATCAATACGCTTTATAATTCCAGCAATGCCCATCTTGATGAGGATTTAATGTAAACGCAGTCGTTTATGTCTAAAGATAATTCAAACAATGGGACAAAATCGTATTTGCATCAAAATGTTGAAGTGTACATGATACCGAATTGAGCAATGTCTAGTAGGCTATGTAAAGGCTATTAATCAAATAACAATAACAAGGAAATGAGAAAACCACTCATTACTTTTAATAATAATATATTTTTTTTAAATAATACTGACCCCTGGTGTAGAGAGTGTGTTCATTATAAATTACCAGGAAAGTAGAGATGATAAAATAGTTTATAATTATGCTTATCCTTTATAAAGATAGAAATGTATAAACCTTTTGTAGAGCAATACTTCAGCAGAATATTCCACCAGTCACAAACATAAAACATTGTGAATCATGCATTAGAATGAGAACACAACTATTTCTTGGCTTATAAGATACAAGATCTACATCAATGCAAGACATTGTATCTCAAAATGTGGACAATGTTGCCCCCCAATGTGATACTTAAAGAAATCATTCACAGAAAAATGAAAATTCTCATATCATTTACTCACCCTTATGCCATCTATGACATTCTTTCTTCAGAACACAAATTAAGATATAAATATATTTCAGGTCTGTAGGTCCATTCAATGTAAGTGAAGGGGTGCCAAAACGTTGATGCTCCAAAAAGCACATAAAAGCAGCATACAACTCCAGTGGTTTAATCCATGACTTCAGAATTGATATGAAAGGTGTGGGTGAGAAACGGATCAATATTTAAGTCCATTTTTGCTAGAAATTATTCTCTCTGCCTGGTAGATATGCATGAAGAATGTGAATAACCAAAAACACAAGAAGAAAGTTAAAGTGGAGATTGACTGAGCAGGGAGGAGAATTAGTAATAAAGGAATTAAATATGTATCTGTTTCTCACCACATCTATCATATTGTTTTTGAAGACATTGATTAAACCACTGGAGGCAAATGGATTAGACTACTTTTATGCTGATTTATGTGATTTGTGGAGCTTCAATATTTTAGCACTGATTCACTTTTATTGTGTGGACCAAAAGCTGGGATATTCTTCCAAAAATCTTAATTTGTGTTCTGCAGAAGAAAGTCAGTCATACACATCCAGGATGGCATGAGGGTGAGTAAATAATGAGAATTTTCATTTTTGGGTGAATTATTCCTTTTTAAGACCCTGTTCCAAACAACTTTTCCCATGTCTGCTCTACCTCCTCTATTGTGCACTTGAGTAGTTTTAGGACAGCTACTTTTATTTTACTCACACAGAAGATTTTTGGGAATTGAAAATACTTCTACTTGAGTATGATTTTTCAGTACTCTTTCCACCCCTTGAAATTATGTAGTGCTTTTCATGTTGCTTTTGCGTTTTAAAACACTATTGGTTAGGTTTAGGCTAAAGTTTTAAGTTGGGGTGGTATGTTTGAATCATTAAAACATCTCAAATTTACCTTAGTTAATACACTTATTCATACTTGTATTCATAAAAAAAAAAAAAAAAAACACATCCCCTAATTGATGATTTGTGTTACAATGCAACACAAATAGATTATCTTGTGATTATCTTGTGATCTATTAAATGGAGCCATAATGTATTTTTTTATTTGCAGCCTGTCGAGTGCCCAAGGTGTCTGTGCTGGTCAAACAGAGAGTTCTGCCTCCACAAATTCCATCCAGGTATAATTAGCTGCTTCATTTGCCTTTTTACAGCTGATCTGTTACATCAACACTTCAATTCAATTTTATTTGTATAGCTCCTTTCACAACACACATCGTTTCAAAGCAGCTTTACAGAAGATCAAATATTAACAGAAGATAAAACTGTAATGTCTATAATGTTGATAAATCATCATTGTGTAATTAGTTAAAATACAATTGTTAATCATGTTTAAAAATAAGTAATTCATTAATAATTGTATTAATAACCCCAGTGAGCAAGCTGAAGGTGACTGTGGCAAGGAACACAAAACTCCATAAGATGTTGATTTAATGGAGAAAAATAACCTTAGGAGAAACCAGACTCACTGTGGGGGCCAGTTCCCCTCTGGCTTACATCATGAATATAATGTAAATATTACTTATGTATAGTTAGTCATGGTTTAAAATTATTAAACTACGTAAGTGTTAAGGGTCAGTGTTTAAACATCGATTATGTTTGAACTGTAAGATTAATTACCAATGTCTTTGAAGTCGATGGACTGGATTAACTGCAGAAGTTTACATGGATGCAATTGTCCTTGTTAATTGGCTGATGAAGGCTTTTGTTGGCAATTGTTAGTCTATGTATTCCATTTCAAGATCGTAGTCCATCAATAGACCTCAATAGGTGATGCAGGCAGAGATCAGTGAGGTGGATCGCAGTTCAACCTGGCCTGTATTTTCAGTGAGGTTCAGTGTGGTCCATCCTAAATCCAGAAAATCAGAATTTACAGATAATGGAGCGAATTATTAAGAAATTTATTAAAGCCCACTTAAAGTGCATTCAAGCTATGGATTTTATCAGTGTTTTTGTGTTTCTTAGTAATTTAACCATATTCTAGTACTATGTTCTACAAGTTAATCTAATTAAGCTCATTTCTAATCTCCCTGTTCTGTTTTCTCTCTATTTCTCAGGAAAACACCTGTACACAAGTTTTACTCCTCTGTGGTGAACAATTACTTAAATAAAGTGCGTCCCACCCAGAACCCTCTTAACCTGCCCCCGCTTCCAAAAGGGTTTCACCACCTCTACACACATATTGAGTATGAGTGTGTGTCGCCTTACTATGAGCATTCTGGAAGTGCTCGCAGAACTTGTCTGAAGACAGGAAAGTGGAGTGGCCGTCATGTCTCCTGTTCACCAAGTGAGGGCACCCATAACCTAAAAAAACCTAAAGTTAAAGCTCTGCAGGAAGTTTGAAATCTGTGTTAAGGGAGTTTTTCACTCATAATTTAAATTCTGTCATTATTTACATCATTCCAAACCCATATGATTATGTAATTATTTTTACACAATGTCATGGTTGCCTTTTCCAAACAATGAAAATGGATGGTGATTCACACTGACAATGTTGAAAAAGGACCCCCCACCCATAAGAATCTTCTGAAGCCTTACAGTAGCTTATTCTTAACTCACTGAATATTTTCTCATCCACTGTAGCCTTCTCATTCATACTTGCTCACATTCAAGGTTTGAATATGTGTGAATGAGATTTGAGTTTTGAGACTTTCAGCAAATAATGACTTAAGTTTTGCAAAAAAAAAAAATAGAAATCTTAATGTAGAAAAATATCTCCTTTTGTCTTCCATGAAAAAAAATCACGTATTTGGAACACCCGACATATTGGAACAACTGACATATTGACACAATATTCATTACAGTTTGATGTCTTCCTACAGACACTTATACCGAAGTGATATATTTATGTGGAATTGACAATTTTATGTGAGCCTATATTTTAGGGTGAGCTTCTTGATGTTGGCCAGTATTTTTTTGTCAAATGCAAGAGTTGTACTGACTGAAAACATCTCTCACACTCACACATCTATCAGATAATCATTAACATGAGCAAAATGTATGAGAACTAATAAAAAAAGAAACTTACAAGCCCTCCTTCAAAGTGCTATTTTATTGTCGCACAGATAATCTGCCAAACATTCCTTATTTTCTCTCTCGCTATGCCAGTGTGTGGGAAGCTGCTAAACTTTGAACCCCAGCAACCAGCAGAGACTTACTGGCCCTGGCTGGCTGCCATCTACCATTTTCCTGCTACAAGCAAACTAGGAAAGATCTCGGGTGTAGCTGGGAAAAAAGGTAAAAGCATGGAGCTAATGGAAGAAGAGCGTGACTTGGATGGGTGGCAACTTGTTTGCAGCGGAGCCCTGGTGAACCAGCGCAGTGTGGTAGTAGCTGCCCACTGCGTCACAGAGCTGGGCAAAATATATCCACTCGACACGGCCAAAATCCGAGTGGTGCTGGGCAAACAGTATCGCAGCGATCTGAGATTCACCAAGGGATTGCAACAATTACGGGTGAGCTTGAAAGAGCATTAATTACATACTTGTTATGGGCACTTCCAGGCCATTTGGAAACGCCTACTCATTATTTATAATTAAATTTTCCACATTTAAAATAATGAAGTAACCAAAACCAGGACATAACTCAATTGAAAGTATGAGAATTATGTAGTGACAAAAAAAAAAAAGAATTGAGATAAAAAGGGGTAATTCCATGTCAACTCAACCAGAGGTCACTGGCTCAAAATGTATTTCCCTTTCAAGTTGGTCACTTGTGTAGAATGACGACTAGGGGTTGCACTTAAGCCCCAATCTCTCTGAATATTATTCGGTTGTGCCCATTCTAATTGGCAGATGTCTTTTGAAGTCCCGCCTCCCATGCTCAGCGAGCATATAAAGGCCGGAATAAAGATGGGCCTCATCAGAACATACACCTTCAGATTCGAGAACAGATCTCTCTCTAAACGCTCAGCGAGTGTTTATAAAGGCCGGGAGAAAAACAAGAACGGATATCTCTCTATACGCCCTTCATTGTGAGTAAAGCACAGTTTCAGCAGACAAAGTTCTCTTCCCTTTTACCCAGCAGGGCAAAGTTTTGCCTACAGGGTTCAAAGGGAGATCTTTAGTGTTTTTCAGGCTTGATCAGTGCATGAACATTAACACCCTACACTCATGCTAGTCATTATTTTCAATGAACGCTGCCATGTTTACAGTTTCCCGCAACAACCACTCTGTGGAGCACAGACAGGTGTTGTGCGAGATTCAGATATGGAGTGCAGCGAATTCAGGGAGGCTCCTGCCAACCCAAGTCTTGCAGGTTTCCTGCTCTCCATTTCAGTTTTCGCCTGTGGAATATGTCAGTGAAATTTTCTGGTAGACGGAGGCATATTCCCAGATGAGTGGCATTGGAAGACAAGGCATGTTACAATTCAGCCGAACTGGTATGCATTTTCTCTAGCAAGCTGCACCCGTTGGGGTGTCGTTCTTCCCGGAGAAGCACACTGAACTCTACTCTTTCAGGAGTAACCACGCTATAACCAAACAGAGCAGAAGGGCTTTGCCTTCCTTCTGCAGGTGGGAGAAGTGGTTTTTGGCATATGTATGCCCTATTTTTGCACCTAGCAAAGGAGCGCCCTTCATTCCTGTCCAGATCCTGGAGGATCTGGGTGAGTAAAATCCTCGTGTTCTTCAAAGAGTTGCTTACCAAGGTGCTTGAGATACTCTCACCTCTTCAGTCTAATTATGTTCTGACGTGGCCATTTATATGAAGTGAGCATGGGAGCTGATCCAAAGACAGGGGCCTGATCCAGCGGTCTGGATGGCTGGATCTGGCTACAGAACAGGCATCACATGACATGGGTCTGGCTATCTCAGCATAGTCCGCGATGAACCTTCAGGAGTAGTTGCAGACACCTAAGAAGCTTCTGAGTTCCAACAAACCTGTCGCGCTTTGATGTCATTGATGGCTCGAACTCTCTCAGCTTGGGGTTCGATGACATCGCAGTCACTGTTAGACCCGCATACTCAACCTTGGTGCAGCACCCCTGCCCCTAGGTTTGTGCAAGCTTGGCTCCAATGGTGGAGAGTTGGTTTAATCAGTTTAGTCAGATCTCTGTCAAGTTTCTCTGACTCACACAGTGGGGTTTGAGAGGCTCGTTGTGTTGTTGGCTTTGATTCCTGCTGCCGGATGGTTTGGATTGCCGGGTCTTGCTCCTGCATGGTGATCAGATCTGCATCACCGGGCCTTCTTCACAGCTGCAGAGTATGTGGGCAGGTCTGCGGGTCTTCTCACCTTTCTTTTGCCTGCCGACGGGTGATTGCATTTACCGCACATTTTTGGGTAATTAGAAACCACTTGTATCGGAACTCCTAGGCCATGCCCTGTTCCGTGTCTAGCTTGGCTAGTTGGTTGGCTTCGTCATTACTGTCTTTGTGAGGACCGGAGGTTTGGGAATTACCTTTGACCTTTTTCCAAGTCAGTCACAAGTTGGCCACAAGCCAGGAAGAGTTCTGAGTGCTTGACTTCCTTGTTTCTCACGTTCCTCATGCTGATCTCCTTCCGTCTGGGAAAGTGTGAGATAAAACTATGATGAGCATAATTTGAGTCAGAACATATCGTCAGTTACCTACCAGTCAACTTGGCAGCTTGCTGGAGCATGATGAGCACTGCTGCAATCTCTGCAAACTGCTTGTCTTGTTGACCAGTCGGTAGTTGTTTGGTTAATTGATATGGTGGTTGAACCAAACCAAACCGGCTCCTGCCCGAATCTGACATATATGGTAGAATGAACAGCCATCCACGTAGACCCTTGGGAGGACTGCGTAGTTATTCTCATCATAGTAACAGTGATTTGACGAGAGTAGTGTAGTGGTGACAAGTAAGTTGGCATTCAGTCTGGCCCAAGGCCATTTTATGGTTTTGGGCATTCTTTACCTCAATGTCGTAGCCTTGCAGTGCCATCATCCAAGTGGCAATGCGGCTGTGCTCTCAGCCATTGGCTGGTCAGGAAGATCACAGGTTGGTGACAAATCTCAGTGACTGTCTTCTGACATCCAATGTAGCTACATATGTGTTCCACAGCCCATACGGTGGCAAGGAGGGCCTTCTCGCAGATAACTTAATTTCAACATCACTAAGAGGTGTAGGCATCGACACGTTTTTCTGTGTCATGGTGTCACTTAGACAAGCTTAAACCGAAGGCCCAGGAGTACTGCAGAGTGATCCCGTGATGGGAAGATGCATGGCCTGGGAGGATTCAGCCTCTGAGGAACCTGAATATCAGGTTGTGCATCCCTAGGGACTTACCGTCCACTGCGGTGTGGTGGGCCACTATAGCGGCTACATATACCTTCAAGGTGGAGGAGGACAGCCGCCCCTCCAACCTCTCCTGCATGAAGGAAAGCACTGACTCTGAAGGAAGCTCCAGGGGCATCTGTAGGTGTTTCAGTGGAACCGCTATCCTCCGCCTGAATGACTTCAGGCAGTTCAGCACCGACTGCATGCGCTCGCTTACGAGGTGCGCTATCATTGAGACAGAGTCTAACTCCATGCCGAGAAAAGAGATGCTCCGATCCGGGGAAAGCTTGCTCTTTTCCCAGTTGACTTAACGGGGAAATAGCTGCCTCTGCATCTTGTGAAGATGCGAAGGGAGATGGATAGGCCAAAGGGGAGGACCTTGTACTGATATACCTGGCCGTCGAAAACAAACCATAGGAAGGGTCCATGTTGAATTAGAACTGAGACGTGAAAGCATGCATCCTTCAGGTTTACCGCCGCAAACCAATCTTGCTGCCAGACACACGTCAAAATGTATTTCTGTGTCAGCATCTTGAACGTGAGTCTGTGTAAGGCTGTTTCAGAACTCGCAGGTCCAAGATTGGCCACAACCCACAGCCATTTATTTGGCACGATGAAGGGCTGTAGAGGCCTTTCCCCATCTCTGCTTAAGGTACGCCCTTGCGAAGAAGAGTCGCGATCTCCGCACGCAGGGTGGGCACCTGGCAAACTGAATCGCGTAGCTGAGTCGGATTGTCCTGGCCATCCGACTAGTGTTAGCCACGTGTCCAAGCTCCGGGCGAGGGGCATGAAGACGATCGCGTCTCAAGTACCTGGAGGTGAGGCCTCGTGGTGGAGTTGGAGGAGGTGACACACTTGCCTTGCTCTGCGTTCCCGGTTAGCGACTGAGGAGGAGGACCTCTTGGGTCAGCCATGAGACTCGTCACAACATGTTGGCCATAGGTATGGTGCAGTCGGGCGCACAAAGGCATGGCCTTGGCTGCGTGTGCTCAGTGTCTGGTCGTAAACACTGATTATTTGACCCAAGGAGTTAGGAACCCGCTCTCTTTTTGACAATGTGGTTTTTGGATGCGGCGAACAAAAGAGAAAAGGAAACAAAGGATTTACCTCCTGGCCTTTCAGTGTGGGATGAGTAGTCTGGATACCAGCTCCATAGGGCACGTCTCACTCCCTGGGTCATCCGTCTCAGGGCACTTAGGAGCCTTCCGGGTCCTCGTGCTGGCCTGAGAGACTGGGGGCGTCAGCTTCCTGCGGGGGGCTCTACGCTGGGGCCGAGAACTGGGCTCTGGTTGAGACTGAGCCACCTGGGCTATCGCTGCCGCAGGGGGGACACCATGGATGAGCCGACGGGGTGCGGGATCTTGAGCCGCACCGGGGCAAGATGTACTGGATTGCCTCTGTCTGCTTCTCCACTGCCAAGAACTGCTGGGCAAAGTCCGGTGTTGACAAAAAGTCAAATCTGGGACATGGGCAAAGCGGGCTTTGTTGCCGTCCCTTATTTAGACTCTGGACCACCAAGGTGCCTGAGTGCTCGCGCTGTGACCTTCGTCGCCCAGAGGGCGAGGACAGTCGCGAGCACAGCTTTAACATAAATTATTGCCTAAGCCAAAATATTAAATGCCTTGGATCAGTATTTAATAAGAAATCCATTATTTTGCAAAGGTCAAAATGACAATTGCTACCTATGATTTTGAAGCAAAACTACGGTTCATAAAAATAAAAGCAGTTTTTTTTTTGAAATCTTGAAAATCCAAACAAGCATTTCATTAGGTGCACTGAAAGATTCAGATGAAAAAATTATTTGGATTGTAAAGATTGTAACTAATGTTAACAAATGTAACCTTATTTTAAAGTGTTACCAGTGTAACAATGTTTTCGAATGGAGCCCTATTGAGAGCCCCATGTCTTTTAGGATTTAACCATGCTGGACACTTGATGGCTGCTTTTCCTATAATACTAATAATAATAATATATTATTATTATAATAATATATAATAAGATAATAATAATATATTAATAATATTTTAAAATGCTTGTTTCATAAAGAATATGCCATATGTAAGCACAAATTTGATTGGTCTATAAATCTAATTTCAAGCATTTAAGCATAAGACGCATAACAGCCTTTAAGTGGTTTTTAGATAAATATAAATTCAGTTAAGTGTGTCCTAAACTTTCACTAGTAGTAAATATTGTGTAGCTTTTGATTTCAATAAAGAAGTAAGAAGACTCATTACACATTATTGAGCTGTATATTCTGCTAATCACTGCACATACTGTATCCTTGATTTGGCCAGGTATCTTCTATCATGCTGCATCCAAACTATGATCCCCTGGTGCTGGATTCAGATGTGGCCATATTGAAGCTCCTGGACAAGGCTCGTATTGGTGATTATGTGCTCCCAATCTGCCTACCAGATGCTCACGATATAGTAGAAGACTCCAGACTAGCAATAGTAACGGGCTGGTCCCTGATACCTTACCAGAAGGCTGGAGATGTTGAGAGAAGTCGTGTGGGCCATGTGATGCTAGGTGATCTTGTTCACTGTGAGCAGCAGTATGCCAATCATGGTGTTCCAATCAGCATTTCTGAAAACATGCTGTGCGGGCGACAGATCAATCAGTCGAACATTTGCCCTGCTGACACTGGAGGGGTTCTGATCCTCCCGTCCATCTCCTCAGAGTCCAGTTTCACTCTTCCGCATGGACAGGTCTCACTGGAATGGAAGCTTATAGGGTTGGTCAGTTTTGGATATGATTCATTAAACTGCAATCCAGAGCTTTACACAGTGTACACTTATATCGCAAATTTTGTTGAATTTATAGAGGGGAATATGAAATAGGCCATGTGAAATAGCACATATTTGTCATTCATATTGACCATTTTTTTTCCACACCTTTAATACTGCCACATGGGGTTAATGTACAGGCTAAAATACACTGGACTATACAAGATGTATACAAAGATGTATAGGGCATGGACTTAAAACCTTACATTAACCATTATAAGGGAAACTGACCTAAAACAGCATGAACTTCTACCATTAATGAATAGCTTCCTCAAAAGTGCTGGTCCTCAGGTACTCAGGTGATGTAGAATTAATGACTTTCAGCTTGTGATAGTATGTTTGCCCAATAATCTTTGAAATGTACATAAATTGGTATGTTTTATTTTAACATTGTGAGCATGACTGTATATGGTGTATATATTATAAAATTGCTATAGTCAACCCTAAGAATCCTATAGCTGGCTTATATATGGACGTGAGCTATAAAGGACCTAGACATGCGTAACAGTTGAGATAAGACAAGATGTGTGAAAATCAACACCACTGGGTGGCAGCAGTTATTGGAGTCAGACAAATGATGGGATGTGTTTCACATTACAAACCCATACATCAGGAAAAAAATATATTTTGTTTCTATTTTTAAATTAAGAGCAAGTGAAACAATATTAATAAGTACTATAGACCGTACACCCACACCCGCACACTTTAGCTTCACAAAGTAAAAACAAAGAAACGGCTCATAGCGGCCATCTCAAATAGGGCTTTAAATGAACACAGTCTCTGTCTTTAGTTGCGGGTCTCTCATCCATCACTGCTCTGAGCCACTCTCTCTCCTCTGCTGCTCTGGCGAGCCTTATCAGGTCTGCCATCTATAATGAGAGACAGGTGTTAGGGTAATTACAGCCCAGGTGACGAGCCTTACCGTTTTCCCTCTCCCGCAGACAGACACATGACCATGCCAAATACCCCCACCTGCCCTCTGCGCATCCGGTCTGTGGATCACATCGAACTTAAAGGGCTGAAGAGCCAGAAACCAACGGGTGATCCACGCATTAGTATCCTTCATGCAGTGGAGCCACAGCAGAGGGGTATGATCGGAACAGAGGGTGAAGGCCCGCCCCAGCAGGTAGTAGGGGAGGGTAAGAACAGCCCACTTAATCGCAAGACACTCCTTCTCAATGGTATTGTACTTTGTCTCCCTGAAGGAGAGCTTGCAAATAATAATCAGTACTGGCCGTTCCTCCCCTCCCACCTCCTATGAGAGCACTGCCCCCAGCCCCCTGTCAGATGCAGAATGTCAGATCTGTCAGCAGAGTAAAGGGAAGAGAGAAGTCAGGTGCATTTAACAGCGCTCCCTGGGCAAGCTGTGATCGCACCGTTTTATTAACCTGTGGACGCACCTGCCCGTGACCGAAGTGGAACCCCAGATACATAACTTCCACCCGCCCAGTTACACAATTCTTTGGGTTGGCCATGAGTTCCACCTGCTGCAGCGCTCTCAGGACCGCCCTCAGATGTTGCATATGGGGTGGTCTCAATATGGTGGTCTTTAAGGTTTGTGTGACCGTGAAGGGGTAAAACACATCCACAAATTCCACTTGCAACTGGTCAATGTCTGTAAGCTGTGACAGAGAGAGGTGATTTCCACAGGGGAACGGGGTGAAGGAACTTCGTTTCAGAGTCACCCCCGGGCCGAGCTCCACCCTCTCAAACTACTGTCGCCAAGGTCACTGGCACCCCTCCATGGTTTGAGGAGGTTGAGGTGGTAGATTTTATGTGCTCCTACCTTATCCGTTTGCCTAACCTCATAATCGAGATCTCCATCTCGTCGTGTGACCTCAAAGGGTCCTTGCCACTTGGCGAGTAATTTGGAGCTCGAAGTGGGCAGCAAAAAAAGGAGCTCAGCACCCCTTAAACTTGGAGTAAGAAATGTTGTTATTCTAAAATGTTTGTTCGTCTTTGACAAGGTTAAAATAATGTTAAAAAAAATCTCTGTAGTTTGTGGTTTAAAATGTATGTGTTAAGCAGGGGCGATTCTGGGGTCAGAGCTTTAGGGGTGCTGAGCACTCAATGAGCCCCACTGCCACCACCCACCCTCTTTTCACACAAAAACAAAAAATATGTCTATAGAAAAATAACTTTTATCATTTTAACATTGGTTCAACTAACTCCAAAATCCACATTTTTTTTTCTTTTTTTTTTGAGACCTTTTCAGAGCACCAGCTTAATTGTGAGAGTTCACACAGACAGCCCCCTGTAACAAACACAAAACCTTCTTCAATCAGCTGATTTTCCTGACCGTTAACTTTATTTAACCTTTTTGTATCAACAGTCATCAGATTGGTTAGATTAGATTCAACTTTATTGTCACTGAACAAAGTAACAGGTACTTGGACAACTAAATGTAATTCATCTTCTGTAAATTATTTACAAAAAATGGTTCTTGAAAGGCTCTTTTTTTGTGTGCCAAACTGAGTATGAGGGTATTGAGACAGCTTTAACTGATTAGGACCAGTGTCTTTATCCCCTAAGTCTGAACAGCTCTCTTCTGTCCATGGTGCTTTGGCTTGGTGGTCTCTATGTTGCCTCTGTCAATTCCCTCTCATCCCTTATGGACTCTCCCTGTTGTTTTCCTCCTTTATTATGAAAAAATGTGGTGTAAAATAATGTTACAAAAAGTAAATGTAATATAGGCTACTTAATGCCAATAAGTTAGTATAGGAGTTGAGTAGTTACTGTTTTGCTTGCCACTATTTTATTGTTGTTTCCTCACCTGGTTCTTCCTGCATGCTCTCCCTTTCCCCTTCTCCATCTCCCTCTCTTTCCCTTGGCACTGACAAATCATACACAAATATATTGTAGGCAGGAGAGTTGAGGTCAGTTTGTCATGTCACAAAAATGTTATGAAGACCATTTACAGATTCTAAGGATATGATCAAAAGGCACACAGAGGTGTGCCATTTTAAATGTCTTTATTAGATTCCTCTTTAAGGAGGGAATCTATTGTAATTGACAGTTATTAGATTCCTCCGTAAGGAGGGAATCTATTGTAATTGACAGTTTTATTATTATTAGATTCCTCCGTAAGGAGGGAATCTATTGTAATTGACAGTTTTATTATTAGATTCCTCCGTAAGGAGGGAATCTATTGTAATTGACAGTATTATTATTATTAGATTCATCTGTAGGAGGGAATCTATTGTATTTGTCAGTATTATTATTATTATTATTATTATTATTATTATTATTATTATTCTCCTTGAGCCCCAATATCTCAAAGTCACTGGTCAAAAGTTTTCTAAATTGGCACATTGATACTCCATGCCAACGGGTACCCCCAAACCAAGAATGGTCTTCATTCGCACATAGTTGGCGCTACAGGCCATGCCCAAAAAATATATTTTCAAAGTGATACCATTTCCACGCCATTTGTCCAAATCTTCTGAAACTTGGTGTACATGCCTCATTTCTCATGGGGAACAAAAAAGCCTCAAGAACCCATAACTTCCGCCATGATGGATTTTTCCGTACGTTGAAAATTTGCGAAAACCTACAAAACTCTTCTTCTCCTGAACCGTAGCTCCAATTGACTTGAAATTGGATACACATGTGTAGAATTGAAGTCTTTGAAAACTTAACTTAGGAAAAATGAATATGAAACAAAATGGATGAATGGGGCGTGTTTATGTAAATGTCCAAATTTTAACAATATATACATGGCAATAAATCAAATGTAATTTTGACTGATGGTTTTTCAAAGATGACATCACTCTGAAGTACTGCGCAAAGAATGGACAACCTTCACCATCTAGGGGGCGCTACAGGCCACGCCGAAATTCCCATTTTCTGGTCAAAAATGTTATAATTTGGTAAATTGATACTGCAGGCCAACAGGAATCCACAAACCAAGAATGACCGACATTCGCCCCTAGGGGGCGCTACAGGTAATTCCCAAAATTCAAATTTTCTGGTCAAAAATTTTCTAATTTTGTACATTGATACTACAGGCCAACAAGGAACCCACAAACCAAGAATGGCCCACATTCGCCCATAGGTGGCACTACAGGCCACGCCCCAAAACAATATTTTCAAAGTGATACCATTTCCATGCCATTTGTCCAATTCTTCTGAAACTTGGTGTACATGCCTCACTTCTCATTGGGAACAAAAAAGCCTCAATGATCCATAAGGTCCGGTATGATGGATTTTCCTGTACACTGAAAATGTTTAGTTTAGGATTCAGACAGAAATACGTGTTTTTTGGATTCATCCATTGAGAGGGTTTAATCCCAACCCTCTACTGATCAATTTTAAATGATTTGCCATTTTGAGGAGGAATCCGCATTGCTGCTTGCAGTTATATTTTATTATTATTAGATTCCTCCGTAAGGAGGGACTCTATTGTATTTGTTGGTTTTATTATTATTAGATTCCTCCGTAGGAGGGAATCTATTGTAATTGATGGTTTTATTATTATTATTATTAGATTCCTCTGTAAGGAGGGAATCTATTGTATTTGATGGTTTTATTAGATTCCTCCGTAGGAGGGAATCTATTGTAATTGATGGTTTTATTAGATTCCTCCGTAAGGAGGAATCTATTGTATTTGTCGGTTTTATTAGATTCCTCCGTAGGAGAGGAATCTATTATTATGATTATTATTATTGATTAGGATTTTGTATTGATGTATTATTATTATTATTATTATTATTATTATTATTATTATTATTATTATTCTTCTCCTTGAGCCCCAATAGCTCAAAAAGTCACTGGTCAAAAATTTTCTAAATTGGCACATTGATACTCCATGCCAACGGGTACCCCCAAACCAAGAATGGTCCACATTCGCCCATAGGTGGCGCTACAGGCCACGCCCAAAAAACAAAATTCAAAGTGATATAATTTCCACCCCATTTGTCCAAATCTTCTGAAACTTTGGTAAACATGCCTCATTTCTCATGGGGAACAAAAAAGCCTCAAGGACCCATAACTTCTGCCATTATGGATTTTCCTGTACAGTTGAAAATTTTGGAAAACCTACAAAACTCTTCTTCTCCTGAACCGTCAGCTCCAATTGACTTGGAATTTGGTACACGTGTGTAGTATGT